>NC_056731.1:1779766214-1779841214 GCF_019279795.1 Protopterus annectens
TATAATTTTTGCACACAAGTGGAGATACCGAACGGACAAGGGGACAATCATGTTCGAGATGAAATAACATTCAATGAACTTCCACATTTGCGGAATCATCACAGTAATGCAAGTATAACTTCCGATAATGAGTTTACATTTGACTTTTCCTTATTTCATATGGAAGATGATGTTGAACGCTTGGAAGCTCATCCTAAGCACCCGATACCAACTAAAACTTATTAGACCATGGCTAAGAAGAATTTGAATTTCCCAAAAGGTACTGGTACTACTTCCTCTAGTCCTAATAGAAAGGACACTCATTCTGGTACTAAAGATATACGAGAAATTCATCATTTAGACAAATTTCTCACTATATGAATATGCTCATCAAAAAGAATGATGAGAAACTATCTAGATTAGTATGTGAAGTGGAAAAACTGAACCAGGATATTGTTACTGATTTGTTGTTTTCACAGTGGCAAGATTTATGTGACAAACAGTATAAAATGGCAGAAACCAAGGCAAAGGGGATTTTTATCAGGAAAAGCAAAAAATACAGTGTGATTTGGAGCAATGCAAAACAAATTGGGCTTACATATGGAAGCGTGAATACAAGGAAGATGACAGAGACATGACAAACAGGGGTGAAGGAACATATAAGGAAAAGGGGATACATTTTCAAGGGGGCAGACATTACCCAGCTCCAAAAAAGAATTACAGTCAGTGGAATAGACACGAGCAATATCAGGAACAGAGGCAGAAATATCAGGGACGTTATTATTAGATGATGGACAGTCAACATCAGTTGATGTTTTAAATCATACAACAAATGCAATAGCGAAAGGTGAATGTGGTGCCACAGAGAATATTATGAGTAGTTATAATGATTTAAAAGTTTACAATTATACCAACTTTAACATCGAGCAGGAACATTATACCCTTTTTTCTAAAAAAATAAAATATATTCCTACAGTAAAATTCAACCTAGTAGACACTATTACAGAGATTAAATTATATTGTCGAAGATTGAATTTGGCCTTATTTTTAAACATAACATTGACCACACTAGGTCTAGTGATCAAAATATATTAAAAAAAGAGAAGTGCATTTATACCACTGGCCCATGTTAAGGTAACTAGTTTTGAAAAAAATGGTTTGCCAAGATGTATATAAATTTAATAGACAAAGTAAAAAACAGACAACAAAGGATAATTTACAGGCTAGTGAAAGAAACTGCTTGGAAGAATTAATTACCAATAGAGATATTCGAGTTATGAAACCGGACAAAGGGGGAGGTGCAGTTTTGTATAACACTATGGACTATGTTAATGAGATGTATAACATATTGCTTGAATCGGGAAATTATGAAACCATTTCTGTTAATGAAATTAACATAGGATACAGAAAGATTGATTTAGCTTTAGAGGAATACCTATTGGACAATAGGATTACTACAGAGATATATAATTTTTTAAAGGTAGATTATCCTATTTTGGCGTGGGTATTCCCAAAGTTCACAAAAATATACTGCATCCTCCATTCCATCCTATAGTTTCAGGGAGTAAGTCAAAAACCTACCAAATCGAGGTAGTTATAGATAGATGGGTTAAGCCTATATAGGCCAACATACCACATATGGTTAAAGATTTGTGGATGTTTTTGGCTCATCTAACACCCAAAATTTGGAGAAAAGACTTAATTTTTATTACAATAGATGTCATTGACTTATTTTCATGTATCCCTAAAGAGTTAGGATTAGAAGACTTCAGCAATAGTTTAAGAAAGTTTTCGGACATGAATTGGGATCGAATAAGCTTGATCGCAGACATGATGAGTATGGTGTTGGACCATAACTACCTTTATTTTGAAGGAGAACATTTCAGACAAACCAGGGGGGGGTGGCAATGGGGGCATCTTGTGCCCCCATTTTTGCAAACCTGGTTATGCTGGAATGGGAGACAAACCATTTATTTGGCAGTGAATACTACAAATATGTCTCTTATTATTCTAGATTCTTGGATGATATTTTTTTTGTTATGGAATAGGCCAATGGAGACTATTACTTTTTTTATTGAATATATTAATAACACAAGTAATTTTTTGAAATTCACTCACAAAGTAAATAGGGATGGTATAGCATATTTGGACACATTCATTAGTCATACTAAAGATGGTTTCCAATCAGAAATTTATAGGAAGGATACTTTTTCGAACAATTATCTGGAATTCACCAGTGACCACCCCAAACGTGTTAAAAAAATGTATTCAAAGGACAATGTATAAGAGCAGTGCACATGTCATCTAGCTCAGTCATAACAGAAAAAGAAATAAGCTATATTAGGTCCATGTTTGCAAACAGGGGATATCCACATTCTATATTGAATGATGTTGCAGCATATGTCATTAGAGAATGGGGTAAAAAATACCCACCCTTATTGGGTAAAAAAAATGACAAATATTAAAAATAATATGAAATTGTCGGACAGCATGATGAATAATAGAGTATGTGTTTTAATGTATTCACCCTATGTTAAATACATCAAAAACATTATTAGAAGTCACTGGAATATACTAGTAGTTGATGAAGAAGTTAGAAAAATTATAGGAGAAAGTCCACATTTTGTTAATAAAACAGGTATGAATATAAAGAGACAGTTGGAACAGATGGCTAAGGATACAGAGGTACACAATGCATGTAAAACAACAAAGAAGTGTGGGTCTTACAAACAATGTTATGTGATATTAGAAAAAGAAGGATATAGGTTGAATGATGTACATAGGACATATGTTAAATTTAGAGCAGGTAATTGCAATAGCAAAAATACATATATAGATACTCATTTACATAGGTTAGTACTAAGCTAACTGCCCTTGCGAGCCATTTTAAGCTTAGCCAATTATCCCTTGTGAGACTTGAACCCTGCACCTTGTGTTTGTAAGGCAAACACCTTAACCATTAGGCCACCCACCCAACAATAAATAACAATATGTTATTTATATGGCCAAGTGCATGTCATGGTCCACATTTTATATAGGAAAAACTGAAAGGCATCTTAGGAAATGAATTTATGATCATTTATACAGAATTAGAGTTAAAGACATGAACAGTGCACTGTTCCATCATATCAATAAATGTGGAAAAACACATGTATTTAAGTTTGCTATTATTGATCAAGTAAAGATTTCACCTCGTGGGGGCAACCACAAAGCGCTTTTAGGGAAAAGAGAGAGTATAAGGCAAATTTTGACAGATGCCACCAGGGAGCCAGGGAACAATGATTATGTCACCATAAAACCTTTTCTGCAATTATTGTAAAGGGATGGTTCTTTACATAAAGATTTTTTATATAAAGGTCAATTATTTTCAAATTGTTTTAAATTTTCACTTAAGTGTTAATCTAATTAGTTTTATATGTATATTAAATAAGTTTATTTATGTAATATCTTATAGGTATTTATTGAAATAACATATAATCTGATTTATTTTATTTTAGAATACAAATACCGTATTTTAAAACACAAACATCTTAAATCAAAATGCTGCTATATTATGCTGTCATTATGCAGCTATGAGACATATGCAATGGTATGTAAACATTATTAGATCAGTTGCATTTCTTATGTATTTACTTTTCATTAATATATTACTGTACATTAAATCATATGCAATGGTATATAAACATTATTAGATCAGTTGCATTTCTTATGTATTTACTTTTCATTAATATATTACTGTACATTAAATCAATGTTTTTGTTTAATGTAATGAATTTTAATGAATACATAGTAACATATGTTTAAACAACAATGTCATTAAGTAAGGAGAGATTTTTTAAATAGATACACTATTACTTTAAATGTGGAATCTAACGGGTTCTTTGGCGCCAAAAAGTTTTTAAATTAAGTAATGTTACAAGATTGACTTGTTCTGAAGAAGTCTGCATAGGCAGATGAAAGCGCTTAACCAGATTGTTTGTATGAGTCTTTAAAAAGTGAGTTTTTCAAAACAATAAATTTCTTATCAACCCTGTTCGAGTCGTGTTCACTCGCTTAACTTTAAAACATTACTTAGACGGTCGGTTCCATCTAGTGGATTGGTTTTGAACTTAGCAGACTACTGTTCTATATTTCACATTTGTTTAACAGGAAAGTCTGACTTGGAATGAGCCAATTTTCAGCAGAGGCCTGGGAAGAAACACTCCAGATACATGTTTTTCGAACATGGGAGGAAATCCACATGAGCAGGACATGCAGATTATGCACAGAGAGCACCCCAGCATAGAATCAAATCAGAGAACCTCTTGCTGTGAGGCAACAATTCTAACAGCTGCACCAATGTGCTGTTCTTTATTAAATTGTGTCTTCAGATGTATGTACAATTTTAGAGGCTGGCTATCTAATGTTTTGCAGAAGGAGCGTGTTGTCTTCCTTTTTCTAATTCTTGTTCATGAAAATCAAACTATTTGACTGTCTCATTGATTTGGCACCCCAGCCAGTTTGATTGCTGCTGTTTGAAATAAGTTGTTTCAGGGTGGTTTTACTGGTCCAGTCTCTGACCTGTTGAGCCACTGATGTATTTTTTTTCTTTCACTCATACAAGACCCTATGCATTTTAGTTAAATTACTAGATTAGAAACAGCAGACAATTCCTTACACATTTTCAAACCACGCTTCCCATTTTAGTGTACTGATGGCCCTATTTCAAACATTTGCTTCATTAAAGTTGGTACACTTTCCCTTCCTGACCATCAGAAAAGACGTGTCTCAAATTATTGAGCTGCAGTGGCCCAGGTCTTTTCCAGGGGAACTTCACAAAATACTTACCTGTTATCTAAAGCACTTCATACACTGCTACTATTTCTGCCCCTTACCTTAGTCAATTCTGTGACCAGTTCTTGAGCATTCTACTGGAACTTTTTAAATAACAATTAAATGTAATATTTCTTTTGTCGGCAGAAATCCTGAAATCTATGTAAATTAATTGACCCTTTCACACAGCCCACAGTTTATGCCACCTAGTTAGACATCATGTGGCTTGTTTTGGTTGTGCTTCTACCTTTCCATCCTTCCTCAACCCCTTCTCCCATTTTTGCACATGGGGTCAGGGTGTCACTTCAACAGTGACATTTATCTAGAGTCAGTGTTTACACCACCAGGTGGCTAGCCCTGCCATGGTAGTTCATCCATACCACTCACACGTAAGGTCAGTTTGGAGTGTCCAATCCACCTACTGCATGTCTTTGAAATATGGGAGGAAACCCACACAGCCACAAGTGAGGATATGTAGATTCTGGACACAAGGCACCACAGACAAGAATCAGACCAATAAACTTCTTAATGTGAGGAGACAATGCTACTGATGCACCACAGAGGCTGTCATTATGACATCACAATATCCTGCAACTGGAATTTACTTAGGTCACTTACATTTCTAGTCTCATTAATGTTGTTTTTACTAACTTACCACCAGTGATATCAGTCAAACATCAGTTTGTGTAGATTAAATCTTTAATGGTCTGCTTTTCATCCTTTGGTAAAAAAATATGAGATGCTTCACCGATGAAAGAATGATGCACAACTGACCAAAAAAATAATAATCTCAAGAGGTAAGGCTTAAAGTTCCCCTTAATCCTACAAGTGAATGCCAAAATTAGTGTTTTTATACAGAGTCAAGCTCTCCTGCACCCCCTTGAACTTATATATACTACACCGTATTTACACAACAATGTAAGAGGAGATGCTTTTCATTAGTGTGCAATGATGAAACTTGGTCACCTGCAGACAGTAGTGGTACTGGTTCTGTGTCCCCTACAATAACCTGGGCAGTAGAAAGTTAATGTTGGTGGGGATCTTGGACAAAAACATATCCTCCCTGAAGCTCTCTATGTGTATATGGTTAATGCAACAAAAGTTAATATTAGGGCAAATGCAGAAATGTAAAATGTAGTACAGTTTTCCTGCTTATACTGTAAATCTGCACCCCATGTACTATGTAAAGCAAGTAGTAGATAATGTCACCATCAGATAAATACATCTTTGGAAAAAAAATGGCACACCAGAAGATGTGTCACCATCACCCATTTAAATAGTGAACTCTATGATGCAGAGGGGATAATGCCTTAACTGCAACATAGATAGCCTTGGATGAATTACAGAATGGTAGTGACAGCATGAGGTCTGCTGGTCCATCCTGGAGGGAGGGAGGTAGTCTGGCCTACTAATCCTACTGGAAAAGGAAATGCATGGCAAACAGTGGGTGGGACTGGGGTATGAGCTGTACCCTTCCAAGCCAGGACCGTGTAGTAGCCTTCATGAGCTATGTTTAAGAACACACACACACACACACACACACACACACACACACACACACACACACACACACACACACACACACACACACACACACACATACATACACACACACACACACACACACACACACTCACACATGCGCTCTCTCAGGAGGGCATTCAGACCCTCACATATATAAGCTAATAGCTGCTTGGATGAAAGATTCACAATGTTTGGCTGTTGCACCCATTATGTGAAATGAACACTTCTCCAAAGCTAACTTTGGGCTCCGAAAAACAGAGGTGGCTAACTTCATGGCACCCATACAAATGGAGAATAGTTGCATGACTGTCAAATCATACATCAATGCACTGTACGAACATGTACACAAATGCATGGATCTCGCCATACCCAATACAACTAAGACACTCTCCTCAAAAAAAAAAGGAAGCCAATCTGGTGGTCCCTTGCCAAAAACAAATTCTACAACAGAAGGAGGAAACTGATGCAGAATAAGGTGAAGTCCCAAGACTGGAAAAACTCCCTTATCAGCCTCAACAAAAGGTTGAGATCCCTCATCAAATCCTCTAAAGCCAACTATGAAAACAGAATTGTGGCAGATAGTAAAGACAACCACAAGGCCTTCTATAGTTAGGTAAAGAATATCCATGGTAATACCCAGATTTGCTCTGAGCTACTGCACAATTGTACCTCCTATACCGAGCCAACAGATATTGCAAATATACTGGCGGACAGATTCAGTGCTAACTTTACCCCTCTCTCCCTCCAAAAGGACCAATTACAATACCAGTAGATTGCCAGGCACCCAGTATTACTGCTGCACAGGTTAAAACAGCACTGTCCAAGGCTAAGAATACAGCTTCTATGGGACCTGACAATATCTCTGGCTGTGTTCTACATGAACTACAGAGTGAACAGGCACCTCACCTGTGAGCCCTGTTCAATCACAGCCTCACCTCAGGCTTTGTCCCTAGTGAATGGCGCACTGCTACAGTCATCCCTCTCCACAAAGGAGGAGCCTCATTAGCCTGATGAGTCTGATATGCAAGGCTATGGAACGCATCATCATGGACCTAATAAACAAGGATATAGGGAATCTCTAAACTCTGGATCCTACACAGTTTGGTTTGGTGAAGGGTAGATCATGCCTGCTCAACTTAGTCGACTTCTTTGAGTCAGTCACTAGAGCTGTGGATGAAGGTATGGTGGTTTATACAGCCTACCTTGATATGGCCAAGGCCTTTGATACCATTCCCCACTCAGGAATCATAGAAAATCTTACTAAGCTAGGCATCAACCCCTATATCACTAGGTGGGTTGCAAACTGGCTCACAGATAGAACCCACAGTGTGAAAGTAGCTAACTCCAAGTCAGACTGCACAGGGTTGGGTCCTGGGTCCTCTCCTGTTTGGTATCTACTTCTCTGAAGTCCAGGCCAACACGAAGGAACTCTGGCTGACAAAGTTCACAGATGATTGCAAGTTGGGAACTATTATTAACTCCCCAAGTGATGTTGACATCCTACAGAAATGGGAAAAACCCGGTTCCTTTGAATTACCATATTGATGGTAGTCCACTGAACACAGAAGATGTTATAAGAGATCTAGGAACACAGGTTGACAGCAACCTCTCTTTTGACCACCACATTGCCACTGTGGTCAGAAAGTCCTTCTATGTGGCACATCTCATTACTAAGGGTTTTGCATCCAGGAAGAAAGAGGTCATTGTCTCCCTCTACTCTTCCCTCATTAGGCCAATCATTGAGTACAATGCCCCATTTGGCATGTACCTCACTAGACACCTGCAACAACTGGAGAGGCTGCAAAAGTACTTCACAAAGAGGATCCTAGGCCTTAAACACTTGTCCTATATGGACAGACTAAAAAAAAAACTCCAGCTATTCTCTGTCTCATATCGCCTACTTAGAGGCGATCTCTGCTTGACTTTCAAAACCATGTCTGATCCAGCTCTGTTAGAAATGCTACATCTAAAGAAATCCCAATCCCTCAGCACCACACACTCCAGAGACCTCAACATCATTACCACAAATAACAAGAACATGCTGGAGGGACAGGTTCATAACCCAGAGACTGTCCATGCTATGGAACAGACTTCCCATACATGTCAAGCAGAGCACCTCACTGTCCCTCTTCAAGAGAAATCTTGATGAGTGGATGGGAAATAGAAAATTCACCCTGGGGATCTCTCCAGTGGCTCTACTTGACAGAGGCACTTGGAACTAAGGTTGGGTGGCACAATGCCAGGGTAATCCTATGGGCTAGGATTGTAAAGGCTCCAGGGCCATTAGCCTAGTACACACCTATGAACCAATGAACCTATAATGGCATAGGTCAAATGGTTTACGGACACAAGTGACAGAAAAATGATATTAAAAAGAAACAAAGAAAGAAAAAAAATTGCAGACTGCAGTGAACAAATACAAGAAAGCATTAAACATCAATAAAATGGAATGGAATGAAATGAAAATTACAGAAGCAGACTCATTCCATAAATGAACAAAAAATATAAAAAGATTTGCATGCTTCTTCATCCGACCCACTTTCTATATTTTATGTAGTGTGCTTTTACTGATATTTGAAAAGTTACTAAAATGCATTATTGATATTGTATTCCCCTGATCACCTCCAACAACTGAACCTCCTTATTTCTTTGTTCTCATTCACATTTTCCTGCTAATTATCTTAGTAATAGAGTGTTGCATCCACTTGCCTTATGCATTCTACAGTGTTCTTTCCAACTATGTCATTCACTAGCATAATTACTCTACTTATCTCCAGCTTCCATCATATAATACAGGTTATCTTTCCATTTCACAAGCTGTTTTGTTCTAGAGAAGCCTGTTTGTCCTTAACAACTTCTTAATATCGTTCCCTTGGACACCATATATTTGTCCTTACCATTTGCCTTTTATCTATTTTTTCTTGAATACCCTATGTTGTTCAGAGATCAAATGGTCACATTAATTTAACAAAAAACTTAATGATGGAAACTCAATTTAACTAAGGTTGGGACTGCTTGTAGTAAAGGTAAACTATAGCAAACTTCATTCATTTAGGAGATATATTAAGAACATGATGTAACTGTAAGCTGCATGCAAACACAGTCAAATAAAAAGTAACATGTTTCCCCACTCAAGTTATAAAATATTGTTAGAGAAAATAGAATCAAATAGTACTGGTGATACAAACATAGAATATGAAGTTAATATGAGCATGTTGCATGGTGTTACAAATAAAAAAGAAATATAAACAGCTAAAATGCTACATTTGAACTGATTGCACTGTATTGTTTTACCACGTCATTACATTTGTCTATTGTTTGTATCTTTATTTTTAAATGTCCCAAAAGACTTCATTTGCCAGAAACAAATTATTCATAGATGACTTTTTATGGTTGAAATCCCTAAAAATATTTAAAAATATGTGCTGGGATTTCTTGCTGTCATCACATGAATGTCCAAAACATAATTATTTCTGCTGATGACAGCTCTGTTTATTCCACAGCCTTGGGTTTAAAATTTTTTTCAAAATCTGTGCTCCCACAAGTAAGAATAACTATGCAAAGTAAAAATAGATGTACATAAAAAGAAATGGGTCTGTTTTCCATATTTTAACTGTATGAATTATGTAAGTATTTCCAAAACTAAGGATGTAATTGCAGACATCAGAAGAGGCATATATAAAACTCATAGTAATAAATAACTGCCCATGATAGTCTGATTTGTTGAAACAACATTAGGGAGAGTTTAATAAAGCCTACATTTTTTTTACCATGTAGGCATTGTGGCATGCTACTTACATGAAAGTAAGCAGGTGTGCAATCCAGTAAACCCTGCTGAGTGACGCGCATGAGTGTACCAACACGGGAAGTTACGTGGCATGCAAATCACCTCATAAAGAGTGAATCTCATGCAAATGAGGCAAGTAGAGCGATCCATCAAGCAGATAGGCAACCCCGCAGACCCGTGTCGGTGTCCAAAATGTAGAAGGAAAAATTCCGTGTACAGGATTTTAGACAGACAACAAGGGGTGTAAAAAAAATACACAGGCAGATGGACAGAAATGGCATAGCACATACAGATATGAGCAAACCTATCTACAGTGTGTACAAAAACATAAGGGAAATAAGTTAAAATATTTTTATTATTTTTTTAATGATCTGTATATGTTTGTGCAGCACGCTGCAGGGCGCAAACATGCTTTTACAGAAAAAAAAAGAGTGGAAAAATCACATTTAATAGTGTGTGACAGAAATGTAATATAGGACCCTGCATGGAGTATCTGCAATGGTGCAATGGTGCTGTTGCTAACAAGGTAGGGCCTAGAACCATGTAGTTTGCAGGTTGTGTGCATGGATCACTATGCAAATGAGGTGGGGTTACCTAATAGCACAAATGGGTATCGGTGTCCGCATATCCCTTCTGTGTAGGCACAGAACCATGTTGGGGTTCACAGAAGAGGTAGGTGACATCAAGAGGTGGTGTGTCTGAGAACTTGTAAGCTCATTGGAGTTTAGCTGTGCCTGTTTGCACGGTGAGCTACTCTGCTCAGTGAGGGGAGGTGTACACTGGCTGCTAAGCTTTATTTACCTTCATGGCACTTGTTTCCACATGTTTGTGTGGTGTGCCACAGTACTGAGCATGACCTTTCAAGGTTTGTATACAGTGTCTGGTAAGCTTTGTTTACATTTGCAGTGCTTCTTTCCACCTGTTTGTGTGGCTTGCTGCATTGCTGAGAGTATCTCAAAAGCAATGATGTATTAATTACTTGTGACCCTTGTATAACTTAAAATAGGGCCAGTAAATGATGTTAATGATATACTAGGTAGGTGGAATGCATCATAGGTAGCCAATCACACAGTCAGCACCTACAGTAGAACACTATAAAGTATGCATACACCCTACAATCTGATTTTTTTTTTTTATTTTTGTGAACTTTGGGAATACCCACGATCATCGCCATTAGAGTACAGATTGGGAATTTTAACTGAAAGAATGCTAGGGGTGGCTGCAGGTCTGCTTCACCTGTATGTACTAGATGCTGAAATCAATGCTGCTGCTGGTGCTGCTGACAATAGGCCTAGGCAGAGAAGAAGAAGAGTGTTCCCACTCAGGGTAACCTTCCAGGAGCTGCATGACCTGGAGATTTTAGAACACTACAGGGTGAACTGGGATATACTACAAGAACTCACTGAGCTCTGCTGCTCTCAACTCAGACCCAGAGCCAACAGAGGGGAACCCATCCCAGTCGAGACAAAGGTATGTGTAGCCCTTAGGATAATATCCACAGGTACCTTCCAAAGACCAACTGGGGGCATGATGGGGGTTTCACAGGCATCGGCATCCACAGTAATCTACCAGTTCCTGGATGCCATGCCACCACATGCCAGTGAGCACATTTATTTTCCCCTCACCCCTGAGGAAAAGGCCAGCAATATGCAACACTTCTATCATGTAGCACACTACCCTGACGTACTGGGTGCCATAGATTGGACTCATGCACACATCAAGGCACCACCCAGTAAGTAGGGTAGAATCTACATCAACTGCAAGGGGTACAACTCCTTCAACTGCCAGGTTGTGTGCAATGCCCAGGGCATTATCATAAATGTGTGCTGGCAGCCTTGGCAGTTAGGACTCCCATATCTTGCACACATCTCAACAAATGTACCAGATGTTTGCTAGGGTATCATCCCATATGGTCATTTACTGGGGGATGCTGGCTATGCCCTGGAACTGTGGATGATGATACCCATCAGAAATGCACACCCACACCCACTGAAGAATGCTGTAATGAGGCACATGCACAAACTAGGAACATCATAGAGCATGTGTTTTGGCTGCTAAAGTCACGGTTCGGGTGCCTTGATATATCTGGTGGAGCCCTGCAGTACTCTCCAGCCACATGTGCACATTCGTTCACAGTATGTGCCATGCTATGCAATATTATTCTGCAGAAACAGCTGCAGTAGGATCAGCAAAGAGAAGGAATACACAGCTCCCCACCAGTGCCTAGGTTACCACAGCCACACTCACAAGAGGACTCGGAGGAGGAGCCCCCTGATAAAGTCCCAGTAGGTAGACGTAGGTAGGCCCAGTATGCCCTGGCATTGGCTAAGAGGCAATGCATAGCACATTCACTGACAATCTAGGGCCCGAGGGACTGACGCCTTACTCCTACTCACATACATATAGTAAATGTGTTGATGCCAGGCAACCACACAACCTGTACCTATTCATGTATCAGTTGTGTACTGCTTGCATCACACAGAGGCAGCCCTGAACTACAGATCTCTCAATTACTGCATTGGCAAGGTAAGTCTCTAAGCTTAACACTAATTGTAAGGATTACTATAATATACCATATGTATGGAGCTGCTGCTGTTATGCAAGGAAATATAGTGGGCTAATTGGACAGATGTAACATCCACATGGGACTACAGATACCCAGTCCAATATTATGTGTTCCTTAATAGTCACTAGGCCTTATGGTTGGAATATTCACTACATCACTCAAGGGAGATGCTAAACTGTGGGCTCACATGATATTTGGACTACTGTATATCCCAGCAGATCATGTGCCATTGTTCCCCCACCTGCCACACAGCAGTGTACCTATAAAACTGCTTTAACAGAATATCACCTATGGTATATCAGTGGACCAGGCAATCTTTGGGCTTTATCATAGATATTGCTCACACCATTGTATGTCTCACCTCATGCAGGATAACAATGTACATATTTATTGTGTGATGAATGACTCCTCTCTGTCTAGTGACCTCAGTGGCTTGGTGGACTAGAGAAGGTAGCATGGGTGATGGTGTTGATGGATCTAATCTGGATGTAGTCACATCATTTGCATGTGAGGAAGTACTATGTTGGCATTTTCACAGACTGTCATACCTCTTAGTGCAACAAATCTGAACAATGCCAGTAAGACTAGGGGGACAAAGACCCAAACATAGGGACAGATTTCAAATATTGTCCCCATAAACCTAGACAGTCACTGGAAGTAAAGGTGTTGCATTATAACATACGTTATGAAGGATATAACGTCTGAAACACAAATGTCTGTCTGTAATTAGCATAATGTAGTGATGTCCATATTCAATAATTCACCAGAACACCAGAAATGTAAGAGGAACAGACCGAATACATGAGGCAAAACTCTGGACATTCGGTGGAAATCAGGACAGTTGAGGGTATGCAGACTGTCAGTCTGTTGATGGTGTAACATTACCAACCACAGTCACAGATTACATACAGCACATGGCTGGGGAATGCTGTGGACAGTCTGAATGAAGTGCAGAAGAAAAAGGGATGGATGTTAATGTCTGCACCATACAAAATCCTAGATTGGAGTACAGGTAGGTGTGGACTGGAGTCACCTTAGTAGTACTGACAGTCCCACTGTGCATACCCATACTCTTAGTTAATTACAATGAGCACAATCCTGTTGCCCCTTTATCAAAATGACCTGTTATGCATAAATGTCTATACATACAGATATACGTATACATAGCTATCTGTCACTATCTCTCTCTCACATGCATAGTATATTTATCTCTATGTAGTGTCAAAAAGATATGTACAAATATATATAGCTATATATATATATATATATATATATATATATATATATATATATATATATATATATATATATTAAAATGATACATACACCCCCCATATAGCTACATAACACATATACATATCATATACACATGCAGCTACAGTTATATATATATATATATATCCCTGTTACATACAGAAATATGTATGTGGATTTTGTATTGTCCGACATACCCTAATAATGGTGAGTAAATCTCCACTATCACACAGCCATACTGTTGCTCAAAGGATCCAAGCTAAGGGTGCAACAGTACAAATTCCACATACCTACAGACCCATGTGTCTGCTAGATTTCACCATGTAGACAGACACAGGTTAGCAGCTGCTGTAATGTATAATGTTGTCAATGCATGTATGGACAGGGCAACTTGTCCCTACTCACAGGTATGCCTATGTAACCGCAAACAGCCGCATATGGCCATACTGTTAACTGTACACAGATAGGATAATTACAGTTATCCTACTGCTGGGATACTAGATACAGATAACAGTATGAAGCAATACCACACTGTAGACAACAGATGCTGGTCAACACAGGCCTAGTTTGTGTAATGCACAAGTACTGTGCCTGCAATCACCCATGTAACAGACTCAATGTGTGGTGCATGCAATAAGTGCTGTGTTCTATATTGTATAAGACTAGATAGGTAGGGGATCTAATCTCACTCCAGCCCACTTGGTGCATGACTGTACCAGAGAGTGTGTGTGTGTGTGTGTGTGTGTGTGTGTGTGTGTGTGTGTGTGTGTGTGTGTGTGTGTGTGTGTGTGTGTGTATTCCTGCAAATAAATGGACAGTACCCTCATGGGCTATCCACTTGCAATGGTTATGCACTTTTTGACCCTGTAAGTCGCTGCTGGCTTTCACACTGCCCTCTTCTACAAGGCCTGATAATGTCAGCCACCTTAAGACTACCAGCTGACAGTGCCATATCAGATGTAAGCTGTGGTGCATGCAATAAGTGTCATAATCTGTAGTGTATAAAACTAGATAGGTATGGGTTCTAATCTCACTCCAGCCCACTTTGTGTGTGTATTTATCCATATTGTTTAACATTGGTAGCCTAGACATATGTAGGGCTTTGCAGTGTTTTATTTATAGTGGGTGGTGTGACCCCACAAAGACCCGACCACAACAAGGCCTGCGTATATCAGCAAGCATACGATATCCTAAAATGATAGTACCAGCAGACATGAGGTGTATTGCATGCACCATGTACTGTGATCTGTAGTATGTAACATTATATAGGCAAGTGTGCACACCTACATATAGCCAACCTGAACTACATGTGTGTCTTGGCGTGTCCTGTATGCACTTAATGCAAGTGGTACTAGCCTGAATGTAGCCATGTGTTTAACCTGTTAGAGGATTTTACAACATGTTATGCAACCATGGGATGTATGAGTTGAGCACAGAGAGTACTGTAGCCTTCAACTCTCACGGGTCACAAATATGTGGATGCTTTCACTGTTGTACAACCTATACCAACAGGTTAAGGATGTACATCCCAGGCTGGCACTGCTATACTGAATGTGGCAGTCATCACAGCTATCATTGCGTGCAATGGCACCCTTGCCAGTCTGACTACACAGACATATCATGCAACTGTAGCAGCCACACAGGTTCCAAAGTACACCAATACACATTGTACATAACATATCCTATGGAGTCCATGTTAGGACTGTAAATGTGTAGTCTGTCTCTGAAATGCTTTGGAGGGGATATGTGGCTCCATACAAGAAGGGGTCAGTTTCTACTGTGTACCTCATGTGTATCCTTGACATGACTAACACATGTATCACCTGTGCTACGCATCAACATCAGTGTAGTATGCATAGTACATGCTGGTGAGACAGGTATGTAAAACAGGCAGTACACCCTACATAAACAGGCCTCCCATGCATGTCACACAGACATCTGCAGTGACACACATCATGTGCAGGTTACACACTGGGATGCAGAACACAACAATCATATCTGTTGCCTGGCAACTGTTGGCACTGGACACATGTGACACTTATGAAGGGTAGCAGACCATCTCAGAGATTAGGGATGTATGAGTATGCTGAATGCCAACCATGTCCTTGTTAGCCAGTTATACACATATGAACTTATTGGGCCATGCAGTTATAGTGCTGTACCTTGCTGATGACATATGCCCACTGTGCTGACATGCCATCCTGTGTTGCTGTATTTCTGCTGTGTATCCATAGTTTACCCCAACAGATTCCTGTAACAGAAACAGTCCTGTGACACACCTGTAACTGTGTAACCATACAGCCAGTTCAACAACATACAACAAAAGGACCACATAAGGTACACAAATGCATGTGGTTTACACATGACAAATGCCAGCATACAGTATCTCTCATTAACCACTACAAGTGGAATGGTGAACCAACACTTCATTACACAAGTACATGTTAAGTAATATCAGACCCATTCAGAATGTGGCTGTGCCTCCATGACAGCCCGAAACATGCACCGGGTGACCCATGAGGTAACACCTGCCACAGCTGGTGGATGGACAGCAGGCCTCCTACAAGCAGCCCTGTCAATCCACCTGTGTTGTATCTCACCAGCTCTCTGGCTGTAGCCAGTGTCTACACTCACTGGAGCCATAGTTGCCACACTTTCCTGTTCAATGTTTCCACCCTCTAACTGTCCAATATATGTGGCCTCAGGGATGAGGTATGTGTGGGCATACAGACTGTGTGCAGTTAGAATGGGGGCAGAAGAGTGATGTCTACCTCTGGGGCAGATTCAGCCCCCAACACCCCCATCTGTGCCTCACTGTGGCCACCATCATCATCAGTGTTCGAGAAGACACTGACATCAGGTTGTGTAAGGGACAGACTCCAACCCCCATGGTCATCTGCAATAAGAATGAAATAAGCAGTACATTAATACCTGCACTATTGTGTATGAAAAGCATCCAAGACTCATAACAACAAAGACCAACAACTGGATTAGTGGTTAAACAACTTCCTTCTCCACCTTTGTCCACAAAGCACTACCTGGAAAAACAATTCAAATGCAACTCAGGACCTTTATAACCATCACTTGAAGTAAATCAAGCCAAACATGACCAGTAATATATACATTTTACTTACTCAGAATGACACTGTAATTGAGAAACAACACATAAAACCGAGTACAACTCTCTTCACAATTACATAGAAATACACATTTCACTGCCTAATGTATTTGCCTTCAACCTGTTGTATTTTAAAAGACATTTTAGATTCCTTGCATCATTTAAACCAGGATCCTTATCTGTCTTACTTGTAACTGCCAAAGTGCATCTGTTTGTTTCACTACACTCCTGTGATTACCCCTTCTTGAAACCTTAGGTACCTCTTCCAGATGTGTACATAGGGCATTATTCTGGCCCTTAATCGTATTAGACTATAACTGTTCCTTAACAAAACAAGTTTCATACTAACCAGGGGCAGGACCACAACCTTGTCCAATAATTGACAGACCTATGAAAAGTTGAGGATGGGATAATGTCAGTACCACTGCATGTTGCAACACAACAAGGTAGTACATCCATATATCTCACATTTACAATAGCTTCTGTGTTTCATTATTGTATTGGTCCCAATCTGCATATGAGTGTATACCTGAGGATACACCCCCCCCAGGAACAAAAATCTAACCCCCACATAAAAGGATCTATAGCCTGACACGCTGATTGCTACAGTAGTACAATGCTGATCACAGTAAGTTTACCTGCATGCTTTTCTGCTGTAGAAACTGTGACACCCATCTTCATGATGTACTGTGTGATGGATGCCTGGGAACTGTCACATATGCCTAGGTATGCCAGGAATTCCTCAGTGGCCGAGAGTTGTTGTTCCACTGTGGGCCCTCCACTGATGTCAGCACAATCCCTGGCTATATCCGCTGACCATTGATGTGCAGCATTAATCATATTGGTTGCCCGGTGTCAGACCTGCTCATATGTCCTACCCTGCTGGCCCATGGCATTAATGTCACAGACAAGGTCTGACCAAAATGTGGCCTGCTGTTCTCTATTGTGTCTCCCCCTGGATAGCATGATGTCATGATGCTGCCTTAGTCCTTGCAAGATTATCTCATTCTCTGCATCCGAGAAGGGTGGGTGTCATCTCTGGTACTTAATTCCTGGAAGACAATGCAAGGGGAACACAGTACAGGATCTGATTCATGGACATCCACTATGTACAGATACAGCAATGGCAAAATTGCCAGCATTATTCACTGCTTGCTCACACGTCATACCCAAAGCATGGCAACATACAATGTGTGTGGATCCAAATGAGATAGTATCAGTAGTATCAATAGTGGGGTATTTCCCTGTGTGCTATGAGAAATTCTGCTGTATGATCATACACCCAAAACTCCAGTCTACAGTGGTGTATCTGGTCAGGCCAACCATCCAATAAAATGTCATAAGACCAGTGCCAGACAAATAGGAGTGTGCTATTACAAACACTATGAAGGGACAGTCCAACAACAGTAGTGTGCCACAATGACAAAAGACAATGCAAATTTGGCGTATTATACATCCCCTGTAGGTGTAAGTCAGCAGGATATCACTGACATGTCATTATCACAGGTCTATGACCAGCTTACTGCTGTGATCCCTATTTCTCATATCTCTATCCTCCCATGTGACTCCTGTTATACACAAAAAACAGTTGCATACCTACTAGACTGCAGTACTGTTCTGTTGAACTGTGTGTCTGGTAAAGTTTCACAAAGGCGTGCTCTGTGTCAGTAAGTTCTCAAACTGAATGGTTCACCATAGCCAGCTGCCTGCCTTTTAAACATGCCCCCCATCAGCAGGTGATTACCTCTAAACCAATCTGTGGTTCTGAAATGCTAATTGCACCCAAAGCAGCTGAACTGGAATATCATTAGCCAATGACATGCAACCACAGTGCAACACATAAGGCTTTCATGTAGACCTAGGCTCCTTTCTTAGCTGTTGAGATGGACACTACTGGGTTGAGGAGATTACATCATCACAGAGGGTAGGTCTGTAGGAGAAACCGTTACATAGAGCTGTGTGTACCACAGGCTGCAGCTGCTGCTGCAAATAGTAGACATAGGCAGAGAGTGTGAATACTTTGGAGGACAAAAAGCTATAGGTGTATCCGTATTAGCTGTGTTAGCCTTGTTGTAGAGGCAGTGCCAGGGTGAGGGTACCCTTTACACTCCAATTAAGGCATGTGTTTAAGGTATGTATGTTAGGCAACTGTGTCAATAACAGAGTACTAGGTGACATATAGTACTGCTATATGGATATGTGAAGTGTGTCCCTACCTGTAGGCCTGTGAGTTCATGGACTGAAAAGCGGTTATTTAATTTGCAATGTTTTGTGCAAATAAAGAGTGTATTACTGATGCATTAATTGCTGTCTTCCCAATAATGTAATTGAAATGCAGCACAACAGTGGATTTGAACCCAGGGCTGTATGCGGCAAAATGTACTGTATACAAGTCATTTAACAGACTGAGCTACTGAGACACTGTGACAGCAGGTGTACTTGCAAGATTTATGTGCACACATACCAGCAGTAACAAACATTTTCTACATCCATTGGCATGTCCATGTGCATGGCTTTATATGAATGTATTTCTGCATCAGAGTCCCACTTGAGCATGTATTTTGCCATGAATGCATTAGCAGGTGACTTTCTACATGTTGCTGATAAAAGAGAACATTTACCTGCTATCACAGGCCTCAGTAACATCCATTACCATGCGTTTCATTGTCTAGAGTGTACTATTGCAACATAATCCAAGGTACACTCCCATTTTTTCCATTACTGTTTATTCCACTTTGCACTGTGTGGTGCAGCGCACAGCTCCTCTGAAACACGCCTAATGACTGTAATTGGCAATTACTATGTTTTGTTTAAACTACTTGTTTTAATTAACAGTTGCATGGCATGGTGGGTTAATGCAGTGTGCTGCAGGTGTGATGGGCTTGGTTTCGAAACATGACAGAGGTGTTTATTATGTACATGTGACTTACAATGTTAAAAGCACATATACTTATTATAGCTCTATTTAGCTGAGCTAATAGAAGCTGCATGATGTGGCACGCCATGCAGCTCAGCACTAAAAAAACCTAAAGAAAATAAAAAAAGCGAGATAGGAAAGTGGTGAAATGGGGGCAAGCAGGGGGGAAAAACATACTGAAAGGTAGGGAGGGATGTGCAGGAAGGGTGTAGGAAAGAACCATAGCTATTCATTTCTTGACCAGCAACAACTGTGCACTTTGACAGATTTGTACATGAATTTTGATTCTCAAACTCCAGAGAGAAGGGTGAGGACAACATAACTGCATTGTCAAGCCAGTTGGACCGAATTCATGTGTCCAGTGGACACGTGTGTGAAATGGACAGCTATGTATGGGATGATTTTTTGAGGGGGGGCAAGTGCACTTTTTTAAGGTGAGAGTGGAATGCTGGGGAAGGGATATAGGTACTTGTGGGGGAGGTAAGTTGTGTAGGTGAGAATGCATTTGCAAACAGACAAGACAGACAAGACATCAGACAGGGGCGGTGTGTGACACATGTTGTGGAATCCAAGTACCATGTGCCTCCAGACAGCAGCAGCATGACTCATGTCTCCAACCATGGGCCGTCAGCACTGCTCCTTCACTGCCCCCAAGGGTGGCTGTGCTGGAGGCTGGGCACCAGGGTGACACTGCCCACCAGGTCAGCCAGCATGCCCAAAATCCAGCACAGGCATTGGTCATAGCCACTGTGGACTATCCTATACACCAGGACTGGTAGCTCATCATGGGTGACTACTCTCCCTTTGCCACCACTCCCAGAGGGGGACTGGGGCAGTACAACCTGACACCACAGGTAGTGCAGGG
The DNA here is from genome assembly GCF_019279795.1 of Protopterus annectens. Classification (NCBI taxonomy): domain Eukaryota; kingdom Metazoa; phylum Chordata; order Ceratodontiformes; family Protopteridae; genus Protopterus; species Protopterus annectens. The sequence goes on from NC_056731.1 coordinate 1,779,787,037, forward strand.
GCAGCAGAGGATGTACCACTGTTCTGGATCCCAGAAGTGCTGGGACCCAGTGCCACGGCTGGTTGAGGCAAGGTGGGGGGATCAGCCGGAACCACCCTACCTTGATGTGCTGAGGTACATGAGGTAAAGCAATAAGTTACAGTTAGTAACAACCAAACTATTGTCAGTATTAACAGAATAGAACATCGTATTTATTAATCCAAATACATATAATTGTATATTATGTGCAAAACAACATAATGTAACATAACTGTCAGTATGGTAACAGCATGCCAGTGTGAAGTAAACCATAAGGCCAACAAAACAGTTTAACAAAATATGGTAATATTGAATCATAATAAAACATAACAATAATTAACCACATTTTCCAAAATATAGTTAGTTTAACAAAATATGTTAATATTAAACCATAACAAAACATAACGATAATCAACCACATTTTCCAAAGTATAATTAAACAAAATATGTTAATATGAAATCATAATAATACATTACAATAATGACTAAATTAAGATAAGGGGTGGGGAGACAGACAGAAAAACATTCCATTAGTGAGATTGCAGATAATATCCCTGACAGCACTGGTCATACATACTTTTACAGGTGTGTACTGACAGTTGTGATTACAGTGACTACAATTCTCCTATAGCTGTTGTAGCACATACATACCTCTCAAGCTGATATCATGGGACAATAAGGGCCACACACTAACAAATGCAGGTGTAGAACTACTCTGAATGGTTTCATATGATGTGGACATATATAAATACCAAGGTGTTCTGTAAGTGGATTTGGTAATATATTGCATTCCAGGTAATAATTTAACTGGTAGACATGTGATAGATGGATTATTCTGTTTTAATTACATTACAAGAAAACATGACACTTGAGAGGCATGCCTGTGTACAGTAATTAAACTAGACAGCCATCATGGCTTAATTGACAGGCCTGGGGGTTGAACCCACTAGCTGTGACTACAGGGGGCATCTGAAAATAATTTAGTAATTGACTGCAGCAGCATAGTACAGACATGGAAGAGATACAGTCATACTGGGATTATACAGATTTCTTTCTGAATCAACAATGCTGATGAACACATTCTATTGAGTGTAACATTTTGTGAGATCTAAACACAATATCTGTACATAATATGGGTTAACTCACCCATAATATTTCTCTTTTCTTGGGAAGAGAGAAATTGTGAGCATTACCTGACTGATACTGAAAATGTAGTACTATATAGCACTGGATTCAAGCCCAGGACTGTGTGTGGCAAAATATACTATATACAAGGGATTTAACAGACTGAGCTATTGAGGCACTGCTGACTACAGGGTGACTGATAATTGCCTAGAGATAACCTGGAAACATAATATGAATTGTGCAATACAAGTTACAGGACTTTCCTCTAACATTCTAGTACTGTTACAGTGTTATACTAGACTGCAGTAACAATAGAGCACACATGCATGGTATACAACCATACTACATATATTACTACACCTTTATTTCACTTTAAGCAATACTGGTGAAAACATATTATTGTTATAGGTTTGAAATATCTGTGAAGTCCACACACAATATCTGGCCATAGCGTGGGCTACCTCACCCTACCTTTATTATCTGATGTCTGTGAAAGACAGAGCATTATGTAACCAGCATTGGTCTAGAGACAGCCTAGAACAGTACTATGTGTTAAGCGATACAGTTTGCAGTCATTAGATTTACATTCTACAGATATTACAGTGTTATACTTCAGTGTAGCAACCTTACCTTACAAACTCAATGCAAATATCTCTACTGCAATGTTTATGACAAGACAGTTCTGATGTACACCATTTTCCTTGCTGTTGTTGGTACTGTTTCTTGTTTTTTATTGAACTACAGTTGTTATTATTCATTTGTTGCACTTCAGCATTAATTCCACATTTATTGCACTACAGACTTTATTGTATGTATGTTATTGCAGTTAATGCTTTCCTCTTTCTTGCTTATCGCACTCCAGTTGGCATAATACATCCATACTCACCACGCTTACTAGGCAACCTGGCCAGGTGCCCTGCATGAGATTCGACATTGCAAGCCCTCTCAGCTGCAGCTGTTGTGAGAGAAGCACATCATTATGCATACCAGTTTTGCAGACATTCAGATTACATATTGGTAAAACAGAGGTAAAATTAATTACATACTTGTGAGGCATTCCCTGCCCTCGCTTCTTGGACCCAGGTGTCCAAGGTTCCCCTCTTTCACCTGTTCAGGTCATAAGTGTGGTGATGACACTGCTCACCTGTGCGAGGGATACCAGTAACACTGGTGAGTTCTCTGGCCAGCCAGTTCCAGACCTCTGCCTTACACTCCAAGTCCGGGAAACCACCCTGCAGCAGCTTATCTTCATTTTTTTGAAAAGGAGCCCAACCATGACCCTGGACTCCTAAATGCATAACTACTGCACCCAAAAGCACACACATTCTCTATCACCATCACCAGCCATATCAACAGATGACTGAACTCCAATGGATTCTGCAGAATTCATGCCTTGTGCCCTTTATACAGGCTGTTTTCCAGCCCTTACACATCACTGAGCAACATTCAAAAAAGTGCCACATTGCTTAGCAGCGAGCAAACCAGCTAAGCAGTGCTGAGCAGTGTGCAAACATGCACAATTGTGGTTTTAGCAAAGCTGAGCACCGCGCAAACATTGGCAGCCATTACCATGTTTATGCGGTGCTTAGCAGGTTTGAGCACATTTGCACAAAGTGCAGCAAAGACATATTTTAAAAAAATACCCATAATGTGTGGAACAAAAATACAGACAAGTTCTGACTTCCATGTATTCAAACCCTGGACCTACTACACATGCAGCCGTAACTCCACACATTTGGCTACTTGGATATTGGGAAATCTGGTATACCTTCATATACTACTGAGCTACCTGTTAGCAGTGCTGAACAGAGTGCCATGCCACGCAAACACACTTAAAAACACCAATAAATAAATAATGAATTACATCTGGTTTCTATTTTCAGAGGTCTGGCAGGTGTTGGCTATGTATGTATGAGGTCTGCTCAGCTTAGCTCCATGCTGCACAAATGCCAAAAAAAAAAAAAAACACATAAAATGTCAATATGCTTATTAATTAAATCTGGTTTCTATTTTTAGATGTTTGGATGACTGGCAGGTATCAGTTGTCTACATGTGAGCGCAGCTTGCCATTGCTGTGCTCCATTCCATGCCTCGCAAACATGCATTTGAAAAAAAAAAAAGACAATACTGATTCAATATCCATGCTCCTTAGCTCTCTCTCTCAGCAGTAAACCATCATTAATATGAATGGTACGCTGCCAAAGGGACACTGTGGCCGTGTACACAGATACATTTTGTTTAGGTTCCGACACAGAGTTTATTAAATCCTGGGGATTGCCTTTTAGTATGTCTGAATGTCTCAAGTGTCTTTATCAGTATTTCAGCTTAAGACATTTTGTCTGGTATTAAAGTTTAAAATAGTGTTTTATATACAGATGTATACATATATGTAGTGTTTATTATATCTATCTATATATCTGTGTGTGTGTGTGTGTGTGTGTGTGTGTGTGTGTGTGTGTGTGTGTGTGTGTGTGTGTGTGTGTGTGTGTGTGTGTGTGTGTGTGTGTGTGTGTGTGTGTGTGTGTGTGCAGTTATGTAAAAACTTGTCTACTTGTTAGCTTTTAGTACTAGGATTATGAGATTATATACAGATGGATATGTAAAGCCTGGGGAGAAGGTTCATCCTAAATGTGAGATCTGTGCACAGTTTCAACAATGTATTATTCTGCATTAGATAATGGGCTCAGAGAACAATATATATCTCTGGGAAGAATGCAGTCCACAGTGTAGCTGTAATTACTGATTTGGTGGCATGTCTGTGGATAAAAATGACTGGCCCTGGTGAGATGATAAAGTTAAAAAGTCATCAGTGTGTCTTTGCAGAACTACTGTTCATTTCTGTAAACCAAATTCGAATATTTTACTGTGACCATTTTTATCTCAATCTGACGTGTGATGTGTACGCAATCAACAAAGTGGCCATAATTATTCATATGGACACTGGCAGATTATAATGACAGCAGTTTGGCCTTTTATGGTTGAAATTTTCTGAAACTGGTACTTTTGTCATTATTGGTTCATATATTTTGCTTCACTGCTTATAGGGAAAAATGCTCAAATCTACAAATTTAACATACACTCTAGTAAATGTTGCCATATTAAACAAGAAATTTAAGTTAATTCAATTATAATGGTGAATCAATGAGCATATATTTATGCATGATCCTAAAATTGTGTGTGGCGAGGTCCATTATTTGAAAATATACAGGGGCACAGGTACATTAAATCTGCCACTGATCCTCACAGTAGATTATTATATGAGCCATGTTCTTTGGGTGTCATCCTTGGTTTGCTTGTTTTGTTGACTGTTGATAGTGTGTTTATTATTTGGCTTGAATAAACTAGTCAGCATAAAGTTTATAACATTTTAACTATGAGTACATTTTTAATTTAGCTTGTGTTTTGCAGGCATACAGTGGCAAAATGCATTGTGTTGGGCTACAACTCTGTGTCGGATACATTGTTCAGAGGAGTACGGCTCTGAGTTGCCAATGAGCTGCATCTGTATTGCATGGTTCGACTCCTTCAGAGTTGTTTGTCTACTGTGTGCCTCTAACTCAGTTCATCAGAAAATGCTCCTGCGCTGCCTCTCAAAATGAACATTTTGTGATGTCGCAAGCTGTTAGCAAATACATTACACACACTTGTCTTTTGATTTTCTGAACCCCTAACATAGCCACTAGTTAAATGTTTCACTGAATGATATTTGACTATGAATACCAGCATGTCTTTTGTAGTCTAATGAGTTGCCAGATGCATTTTCAATAAATGTTAAATTTCAGGAAAGAGTTTACCGTTGATCGTGCTAAAATCTGTTTTTCTGTTTTTTAATGAGACTGCTTTGTTTTGCCTTGTTTAACAAATATCTGTCAGTGTTGTGATTTTTTTTTGCAAAATAAAAAATAAAAGTCATAAATCTGTGATTATTGTAAAAGTGAAAATGGTTTGTACTCTGACATGTTTGAACAGCTTTTTTTTCCCCTTGAAACTGGGAAGAGACAACCTAGTAATGTGATACTGGCATGGCTGTGTGGGTGGGTGGGGGGGGTCCATTACCCTGCCTAGGGCCCCATTTGATCATGAATCTGCTCAGCAGTAAAGTCTCAAATTATGGCATCTCTATTAAAAAAAACTACCATACAGTCACTTGCTTCCTTCTCTACACAGGTAAAGCCTCCCACAACAAATCATGGAAGATTGACTCCTTAATACTCAGGCAAAACAATAGTTGGAAGAGTCAGGGAAGGGGTTACTGCATTCATTACAGCAAGCTCTTTCAACAATCCTGTAAAACAAGAGTTTTTACAAATGGGCTAAGTCAAAGTGTATAACCTGTATGGACACCAAAACACTCCAGCTAGAAAATGAGTTAATTCTGGTATGTAAACAGTGTAGAGATTCCACGTTTAAAGATAAAATAGTACTTAATCACAGTTCAGTCCTGGAACCTATTACAGCCATTATGGTAGAATTCAAAAAGGCTTTCGTTTTTGTCCTTTCTTTTGGAAAGTTGTGGCCTCTGTGGTACTCATCAAAACATTTACACAGTTTGCGCGGGCACATAATGCCTCTCTACTGGACCCTGTGTTGAATTCCTTAACCCCATAATTATCATCTAGGGTTACAAAAGGCCAGGACTGGATTCAGTACAAGGTAACCTGCACAGCTGCCTAGGGCCAAGTGCTAGTCAGAGTGCCCTATAAATGTGACAAAATAAAAATCAAAGATCTGGGTCTGCTCCATTTTGATGTATGTAACTACAACTTCTCCTCTTTCATTGACTTGATTGTAGAGCTAGAGACAGAAAGAGAGAGAGACAGAGAGACAGACAGAGAGATTCCATGGAGCTTGAGCTTGTTGCAGTCATAGTGGAATGATAGGACAAGCCTGCAACCTAGCTCTAGGTCAGTATGTTGCAAAGGCTGGGCACCATGTAGTGCTGAAGATGTTCCTGTGTTTAGTGTGGATCTGGTAAGTAACTATGCAGTGAAATATAGTGTGTGTGTGTGTGTGTGTGTGTGTGTGTGTGTGTGTGTGTGTGTGTGTGTGTGTGTGTGTGTGTGTGTGTGTGTTTGTGTGAAACATTTAATAGTCAGTTAATATGTTTTTCTGCTTTCACTGTAGAGTAGTGCTTAGTTGCACCCAATACATCTCTGCAGTTACTGTCTCAGTCAGTGATAATTTACATCTTCAGACATTCCCATTGCTGTCTCAGTTTCATGCTAAATAAATAAAGTACTTGACAATATACAGATTTCAGTTAAAGTAAATGTTTGTATCAGTGATAATGTGCAAGGCTATTGTTACCATGCTGCTGATACCAATATTTGAGGACTTATTCTTTTTTTTTCTTTTATCCTGATTTCTGATGATGCATGATGAATCTATCCACATCCACACAAAACCCACCCCTTTCAGAAATATACTGTGGAATGAGACTCTTGTTCAGTGACATTAAAGGGTAAGAGGGAAACAAGCGATTTGTAATCCCATACATTTTACCATGATCTGGATCTGCTAAAGGGATGGATTTGAATGCTGTTTATCTCCGACCCTTTCCCTCATTGCCTTGGGACCCCCTAAATAGATCCCTAAACAAAGCAGAGAGGACTAATGGATGGTCAATACTAGGGTGCCTCATTCTACCGGCTGCTGGGCTGAAGACCCCCCCATTAAAAAACAAAAAAGGAACAGTATTAAAGAGTCAAAATGTCAACTATTATTAATTTTTCATTTAAAAGTAATAGTCATCTTTCTAACTTGTTGGAACCCTGATGCTGGAATGCCACACATGCAGGCTTGGAGTTCTGAGAAGATCTGAACTGGAAAAAGGAAGGAAAAGAAAATTACTTTAATTCCTTTGCTGGGCTATTTTCAAAACAGTCTAACATCAGGCTTATTTCACAAATCTGCATGGGTGTTGAGGATATCAGAAATGTCACTCAGCAAGAATTTCACCAGGCTGTTGCATGAGCAGCAAGGAGCCATTCTGATCAGCTCAGGCTACCTCAGGTGACTGAGGCAGTCTGGGACTGAAAATGAAAGATGGACTAAACATAGGAGGACATATTGAAGTAGTTTTTTTACAGAAACTATGTCTGTTACTGTCTGCATGTAGAAAGGTAAGTACTTCATAGTGTGTGTGTGTGTGTGTGTGTGTGTGTGTGTGTGTGTGTGTGTGTGTGTGTGTGTGTGTGTGTATATATATATATATATATATATATATATATATATATATACACATTTTGTGGGGTGCATATAATTTTCCTTATGTAAAAGTAGTCAACAGATTTTTATATTTGACTTCAATTAAATACATTACTTTTGGTAACAGGAGATGGATTACACACTACAGTGTACAACCTTCCACCACAATGCATGTGATCACCCCCTGTGCAGTCTTCATTTTATTATTTGCACAGTAGGAGGGGACATTATATACGGATAGTCCATGTTTGGAAATGAGTCTACACATATTGATAAACCGTAACTGTTGCAGCAGTTTTTATGTAGAACATGCTCCAATATGTATCTATAAATGTACCCACACTCCGTTCGCTGAACTGAGTGTCAGGACTCACTTATTACTCCAAAATTCCTTTATTATTGTATTATATTAAATGTACATAATATTTAAGATAGAATACACTTATTAAATAGTATGACATCAAAAATCCTAAACAGACAACTTATGATTAGTCAGACTTAATATTTTTTTAAACAAAGGTTTAACACGTTTTTAATTGTTCTGTACTATTTATTTACAAGTAGAGTTTATTTATATATATATTTTTTTCAACTGTGTTCAAATTATGTTTTAAAGTGTAGTATGGTTTTAAAGTATATAATATTGTATGAGTTTTTATGATGAATTATGTACACTACTAGCACACAATGTGTTGTAATAGGAAGGAAAATATTTTAGCACTGATCACTTTAAATATTTAATTGTTTAATTGATGTATGTTAGTGGATTGTTGGATTGGTCAGTTGCACATATAAAACCCAGTATCCAATAAATGCAAGTGTTCTGATGAAGTCTACTTTGATGTAGATGAAAGCGCTTAACCAAGTATTAATGGGTTCGTATTATTGAATAAAGAAGTGTTTTACAAGGAATTTTGGAGTAATAAGTGATTCCTGACACTCAATGCAGCGAACGGAGTGTGGGTGCATTTGTTTTCTGTGTTGACTTTCACTGACAGAGTCAATATGTATCTATAAATGTATGCATGTATGTGTGGGAAGTATGTGTATTCAGTAATCTCTAATTTTTCAAAATATCTCTAATGTTTTGCTTCTTATTTTAGTCTCTTCCTCATAATGTTTCTAGAAAATCAATCAAGACTACAGTCACTAAATGATTGCAGATATTTAAAGTTCGGACTTAATAGCATTAAAAAAAAATATGCTAATGCAAAGCCTGTTTTTCTAGCAAGTTTCTAAGGCAGTCACTGTCCTTGATCTTAGCTCTTTGTCCACAGTTATTTTCAGCTTTGTCTTTGATTTATGAAATATGAGATTGAGATATATGTGTGAGTGTGTGTGTGTGTGTGTGTGTGTGTGTGTGTGTGTGTGTGTGTGTGAGTGTGTGTGATGGGGTTTGTAGTGGAATGTACACTTTATTCTAACAGCAATAAACATTGAGGATAAATTCCAGTGTTCCAGTGTGGGATTTATTTGTCCATTCACTTGACAATATCAAATATATTAGGCAAACAGTTGCAGTCAAGTGGCTGTGACTGATGGACACACGTGTGTGTGTGTGGGGGGGGGGGTATAACTGCTTTCAACTGTCCCTGATATCAGAACATCTCTGATTCTTTGCCTCATGCTTTTGTTTGTGTTTTTTTCTGACAAATTAATGAGGATTGCAGCCTTTAAATTATGATGAGAGATATTTGAGTTTCAGAGAGTTAATAGTTTTCAAACAAGCAGGTAATGCAAAGACTGTTACTCTAGCAAATTTCTGTTTATATAAAGGTACTTGCTGTCTCTGATTAATCAAACATTCACTTCAGCATAAATGTGAGATGAGGAAAGTAACTAGTTGACCAACATTTCCCCTTCTCATACACTGCAGTATTTCAAAGCCACCCAGGTAGGGGGCTGCGCCCAACACATCCACAATGTGAGGGGGGGCTTCCCCCAACCCCCCTAACTATAAATACTAACTCTGAGATGGAGTTACAGTGGGAAAAAGGGCAAGTAGTGGGACAATATAAGGACATTTTCCCTGTTCCCCAATGTAGTGTGAGCACTGAGTTGGTATATATGGTTAGGGGGTGTGAGGGGTGCAGGCCCCCAGCTGGGTGGTTTTGAAATACTGCGATGTGTGAGATGGGGAAATGTTGGCCATCTAGCTATGTTTCCTATCTCACACTTTCTCTGAAGTGAACATTCGATCAACGAATGTTCGAGATCTAATGTTCACTTATCAAGAGTTAGAGGAAAGAACCTTCGATGAGTAAACATAGATATGTGAGATATATATAGTCCATAAAGTGGTTATAATGAGTGAATACTGGGGCAGTCTGTGGAATGTGAATGGTCTCATCTGTTGTTTGCCCACAGATAATGATCATTAACCTGTTGTGATAGAGATCCACCCCATTCCAGTCATTCCTACCCAGTAAGTTGTGCCCTACAACCCTCCCCAGCTGATTCTGGTCAATATCTGCCACATAGACTAACACATTCTTCTTCATAGTTGACTGTCTAATACTTACTCAGGATCCCGTAACAGATGTACCTAAGGTAGCCAAGATGCTATAAAGATTTGGTAACTTTCAGGATTTCTCATAAATATAAGCATACCAGAAAACATGGCTGCAAACCAAGTTGACAACCATCTAAAACAATTCAGATGTAACCTTATCCTTTGCATGTAAAAGGGACAGAACCATAGCTAGCTCATCCATCTAGTACCTATGTTATTATTTAACTCTAAGTTTAAAAAAAAAAGAAAACAAGGTCCTCTGTCCAAATTGAGGACTACAAATGTAACAAGAGGTTTGCTTCTGTGATTCTAATGCCACCCACCCATTTCTGAATACTTGTATGCAATAAAGCCTGAATGGCTACTGCAGGTCATCCCATAGTGCCCGAGGCAGTTATCTTCTTCAGCCCACTCTAGTTACGTTTCTGGCAAGGGATATTTTAAATACCTGGGAATAAATATCCATCCAAACTGTATCCCGATAATTGCATTTAACTTAAACAGTGAATAAGACTTTCATCTGTGTCCACTGCCTGGAAAAAAAATACAGGGAGTAAACACAATGTCCCATTTTGGTTGCCTGAAAGCCCTGTCTCTTTACTCAATATCATACAGACTTCTGAGAGATGATCTTTGCCTGGTATACAAAACATCCCTGGACCCTGTTTTGATTAACCTTTTGTACATCTTTAAAACAAACATCATCAGAACTACAAGATTAAAAGATGCTTGCAACATAAATAAGACATGTTGGGCAGACAGATATGTTTCTCAGGGAATTCCTGTTCTCTGGAACAGGCTCCCCTTCCATGAGAAGCAGAGTCCCTCCCTATCTCTATTTAAATGCAAGTTTGGCCAGTGGATGGGTAATCGGAAATTCACCCCAGTCTCGCTCCTATGTCGCTGGTGGACAGAGGTAGTCAGTAAATCACCCCTATTTAAATCAAATTTGTGGGTCACATTTGGGTTGTATGGCTAGACTTATAAAGACCCTAATGGTCATTAGCCTAGTATAAACCTATGAGCCTATCAATCTCTTATTAGCAGGCTAAACATAGTAAAAATGCTTTTTGTCACCCATTTTTATTTTATCTTATGTATCACATGGTCATTCCCAATAATAGATGGAATGCATTCAGAACATAGAATGTCAAATTCCTAAATGTCAATACAAAACATACTGATGCCGAAAGGTTGAATAATAAAATGTTGACTGGCTTGCATAGCAGTGGCAAAAAGGCAGTAACTTGTTCTTCAAGAGTGTACTAGAGTGGGGGCTGGGTTTTTGCCCTTTCACCTCTATAGTGCAATCTCAGAGTTGGAATGTATTAGTAGCAGGAGATGCCCACATAGCACTTGTGTTATTTCTTCTATTTTATCTGGTGTCAATGCTTTGCAAGTCAACCTTTTAATACTGATATTTCCTCTGTTGACATTAAGATGTTTGGCATTCTGGATGTATTCTTAATAGATTCTTAATTAAGATATCAATACTAGTTTCCTAGTTTATTTGGAATAAATATTAGGAAGTGTGTCAGATCTCATATAGCCAATTCCCTCTTGCACTGTATGGGTTTGGGCATCCCTAAATGGCACTTATATTCCACCAGCTTTGCAAACACAACAGAACTAACCCACTAACAATGGTCAGAGTCTAACATTTGGAATCCAATATCCCTGCAGGTTTAAACTGCTATAATAAATCCTTACCTGCCAGCCTATCATGTTAGGTTCCGTTAAGAGCTACCTTTGGGGTACTGATGTACTTTATAAGATCATAGCTCCAACCTGTATGTAGGGACCAGCTATACCACAGTGGGGTTGCCTGTATTGCCCTGTTGATTTTGGAAGCCTCTAGGAAGGGCAAGAATATCTGCTGGTTAGAAGACCTTGCTCAATGGGGAGATAACAATAAGCTTCACATCCTTCTATCTCCTACAGCAGGTTACAGTGACAGGTCCAGTTGCTGTGTAGATAATGTTTGAGTGTTTTCTCGAATTCATGAACATTGGTAATATTTCTGAGTGTCATGGGAAGGTTGTTCCATTGAATAGTGGGGAAATAGCTGTATAGGTTCTGTCCACTAGATTTTTTAGGTTTCTGAATTTGTAAGAGATGTTCAGAACTTCTGATGGATTGAGGGGTGGTGTAGAGGAAGACTAGTGAGGAGATGCTGGGGCAAGAGGAGAGTTTGTTCAGGATAAAGTGGATGATAAGAAGTTGAGAAAATAAAGAGTTGCTTAAGAAACTCTAGCCAGCTGAGTGTCCTGAGAGTGTGACAGTGGTGTGATTTAGAAGGCAGATTAGTAGGAAATGTGGCAACTTTGTTGTAGGTGGTTTCAAGTTTAGAGAGAAGTGAAGTTTGTAAGTTAATTTAGGATTTGTGATCTATAGAAGAGGTTGGGGAGAAGGTAAGCTTGAGCTAGAGAGAGATTCTGAAGTCAGTTGTGAGGAACATTTTGTTCCTATACAGTAGGCCGAGCTTTTGGTGGGTTTTCTTAAAACAGTGAAGTACATGGAGTTCAAATTTGAGTTGGTCGTCTATGATTGCTCCAAGGAGCTTTGTGTGGGTTTCAGGAGTGACAGAAGTGTTGTTAAGTGAAGAGATGGTAAATGAGGATTTGATGTGTTAGAGGGATTTGGAGAGGAAGAGAAGCTTCGTCTTTTTGGGGTTAAGTATGAGTTGTTGCTAGTAAGCCAAGTTTCTGTGGGGTTGAAAGATTTTTGTGTGAGGGTGAGCAGATCAGATGGGTTGTCAGCAATGGAGATGATTGTGGAGTCATCTGTATACTGTATGAGGGATAATTGGGGACAGGATTTGTAAAGTTGGTTAGTGAAGATGTAAAAGTGGAGGGGGCCTAGAACTGAGCCTTGTGGGACACCCATTTTGATGGGGAGAAAGAGCAGAGAGCCATTTGACATATTGTTGCCTGTCTGTGAGGTAGCTGTTAAACCAAGAGATGGTTGTTGAGGAGAGGTTGAGTTAGGAAAGTTAAGAGAGGAAGATGGGGTGGGAGACAGTGGCAAAGACTTTGCAGAGATCTAAAAAGAGACAGGATACAAGTTTATTGTTGTCTCTAGTTAGAGAGATGGCATTAGTAAAGGAAATAAGAGCAGCGGTGGTGCTGTGGTGGGGGCGGATGCCATGCTGGGTAGGGGTGATCAGGTTTTCTTGAGTAGGATAGGCCAAGATTTGTTAATGAACACAATGTTTGAGGATTTTTGAGAGAGGAGAAAGTATGGGAATTGGTTGAATATTAGAGAGTTCTATGCAATTTCTGCCTTTGTGAATAGGTATGGTATGAATTTCTTTCAGGGAGTTGGGACAGTGGATTCTCTGACAGAGCAATTTATAAGGATGGAAACAGCATATGCAATTTATTTAGCAGCAGCCTTTAGGAAGAGAGTTGGCAAGTTATCAGCTGAGGGTGAAACTGGGTTAAGTTTGAGGAGGATGCTTTTTATGTAACTGGTAGGAACTGGGCTTAGTGAGAAGGGGGAGTTTTATAGTTGGGGGTGGTGGGAGGTTATGGATTGGCTGAGTTGGAAGTAGGCATGAGTTTACTGATGGTGTCAATGAAGTAAGAATTGAATATGGAAGTAGTTTCTTGGGGTATGTTATTGGGGCAGGGGTTGGGAGTTGAGGCACTGCCTGCGTGGAGAATTTGGTTGATAGTATTCCAGAACTTTTGGGGGGTTTCCTGGTTCTGTAGTTTGGGGGGTGTGGTTAAAGTTTTTTTTTTATCATTGTTTATGTGCTTTTTGGTCAGATTCCATAGTTCCTTGTACTTTTGGTAGTTAGTGGGAGATTTGCTTTTAGTCCAGGGTTTCTAGGCAGAATCTCTTTTTTAGATAAGAGGCTGAGCAGAGTTGATGAGCCAATGAGAGCATAGAGATTTTACTTTAACAGTTCTGGTAGGTGCAAGAGAATTCTGTGTGTTAAGGCAAATGGAGTTGAATTGTAGAACAGATTTTTCAAGGGGTAGGATTGAGAGGAAGGATCAGTTTATAGCTAAGAGAGAATTATGTGTTTCAGGGTCGAAGTTAGTTAGCTTATGGCACTATGCATCAAATCCTTGTATTGCATATATGTCACTGTTTTATCATAAGAATCATTGATAAAAAGCTCCAACTTACTGCCACTGTTCAGACATTGGTACTAAAAAATTGGAAAGTTGATAGAAAAGAGAAGAAATTTTAATAAGCATTTTCTGAAGACAGGTAGTGCTACTATATGACAAACTTGTATATTGTGCAAACAATATTCACTGTTAAAATATATACATTTAAACAGTTACAATAGTTCATGTACATTTCCGTTTTCTTCCAGTAGGGCACACGGTGGATACATTTTAAATACAGCACTTTACAAATACCTTTTCAACACAAACATCTGCGTAGAACAGTTTGATATACACATGACATACAGTTCTAATACATTTATAACACAAGCATCGTATATAAATTAGTTTGATATTCACAAATAACATATACTTATTTACAAAATACCAGCTAGCTGTACTGCCAGTACCTCCTTACCTCACAATACCCACCCTTCCTGCTTACAATTACTTGATTTCCTGCTTGCCAGTCTTTTACAGTACTTTCTAACCCTAGCATACTCCCTACACGTAAGTTCCCACATCCACCCTATCTTAACTATACTACTATTAATTTAAGCAAGACAAGCATCCACAGACAAAAATGTCTTCTTGGCAAACCTTCTTTTTACATGGACTCTGTTATTCACAAATAAATAAATAAATAAATAAATATACACATAAACAAATAAACCACATAAATTAATTCATTAATTATTTAGCCATACCAGAATTACATGCAGTCATGTTTTTATTACCAAAATCAAATAATACTTCTACATACAAGGAAACACTAGTTTGAAGATTGTATAACTAAAGAAATCATTCTTAAAATATATTAAATCAAAATAAATCAAATAAATAGAAAACATTCTTGGACCATTCATCTGTAAAATATTATAATTACCAAAGCAGCATTATCAGTCACTCACTGTAATCACCCCAAATAGTCTTCCACAGCAATACCTTAACTCCTTAATGTCTACTATAAACTGACTTGAAAGTGTTTAGCATTAATAGGACTGATGTGCAAAAACTAGAAAAAAAATATCTTGATTACCCAAAGACAACCACTTACAAGTTATCACCCACTTCACTGGCATAAATAACTCATATTTCCTTTCCAGTATCACCTGCTGAACAATGCTAAACTAAAACAAAATGACTTCCTAATGGCCATCATCTCTGACCACATTAGCCTCCCCAACAACTCTCTGTTGTAGGAAGTACAAACATACAAGTAGAAACTGATAAAGTAGCCCGTAATAAATACCATTTATATCTGACTGAAGCTACATAAAAACATCTCAAAAGTACTCCAAGTAACCGGTTACCCAATGGAAGCCTATGATCTAATATTAAACTTCAAAACCTTTCCCAGCCCTTCAATATCCTCAAAATTAACCACTGTTTCATAAAATGTAAACAGCCTGTAAAATATAGCCACTACTCGGGTCTATATTAGAATGCCAAAGCCTCACTTACATGAATCTCGAATGGCCGACACATACACAGTGAATCACAAGAACACCGAACGTCCTTAGCACGAAATTCAAAATATCGAATTGCCATCCACCTGCCTACCTAATCAAAATAAATATAAATGTATTACTATATATGCACTTACCTTAACCCACACCCTAACCCTAAGGTCAGTAACTATTGCACATTTATGTTAGGGAGCTGTACCGGATAAGGGAATCTCCTACTGACGTTTTACCTCACTAAACATGGTGTGAACAACTGTGGCGATTCGGTATTTTGAATTTCTTGCTTAAAGATGTTCGGCGTTCATGTAGTTCGCTGTTTATGTGTTGGCCTTTCGTGATTCGCGTAAGTGAGGTTTCATCATTCTAATATAGACCCCACTACTCTTAAGGCTCCCAAATGTATCCTAATCAGGCTCACTGTCTCTTCTATCTCCCACATGTAAACCGCATACTTCACCAGCAGACTTCCTGACCAGATTCTCTCTGGCAAATGCAAACCTCCTACAAAAGACTCATTGAATAGCTCATTATATGCCCATTTACTTCCCTGCAAACATAACTGCTGCACTGACCATCTCACTACAGACTGCCAATCCCAGTACTTCCTCTGGCACTGCCAGTGGGTGCTCCTATGCCTCTTAGAACAAAGCCAAAAATCTCTAAAACTAAAAATGGGGCAAATACTCCGCTAACACATTTCAACCTACCTGAAATATGCTTAGCAGAAAAAAATATGTTTATCCTATGAAAATAAAGAACAGCTTCCTTACTAAATCTTGAACAATTTTTGACTTGACTCATTTCTTCAACAAATGAACCACTGCTTCCTTATCAGAGTGAAATCCTACCATTTTCTGCACAACTCTCTTTGTCATAATACAGCACACAATGAAATCAGCTTCATTTTTGAGAACGTAATATTCTACCATCCTTCGTCTGACCCATCATTCAGCTAAGGTACTGCAATCCACTTTCCTCTAAAATAAGTTTCAATGTTTAGGCCCCAGTTGCATCTGTGTACAGTTGTAAATCATCAGACAATATCTAATCATCAGGCCACATTGCCATTCCACTGAAATGCAACATAAATGCACTCCAAGTAATTAAGTCTTCATTAACTCTTCTGTTAATTCTAACCCTGTCATGCCTCTTCCTCCTTCCCTCCCTGAAGCAAATTGTCCAGTGACTTACTAAAATCCCTACCTGGCCCAGCTGCACTGCAAGCAAATTCACCAAACCCAACAACACCATGATCTCTTTGATTCTAGCTTTAGCTACTGTCAAAACCTATTAATTCTCTCCTGGAATTTTGCTAGTTTAATTTATGCCAAATGAAAAATCTGAAACCTGCATCCATAACCAACCACAAAAAAATTAAATCCATTTCTAGTTCCTGGTTTATGCTTCACCAGTGAAATTCCCATGTTACAATACAACTCAATAAATTACTGGACTTCTTCAGCACTCTTCTGATCTTCATCAGACAAAAGGAATTCATCCAAATAGCATACTGCTCTGCTTTTAAGATCTTACTTCTGCAAACAACAATGCAAAGCAATGCCAAACTTTTCAAACGTCGCACAGGTCACTGCACAACCCAGAGAAATAGCCTTTTTGAAATAAATATTCCATTTCAAGCATATCCTAAACATCAACCAGTCTTGCTCCCAGATCAAGAACAACTGAAAAGCTGCCTTGATATCTAACTTGTCTAACCAAAGGTTATTAAAACTCAAAATGATTCTAACAGCATCATCCATCGAGGCATATTTAACGCTCACCTCTCCCTTTTTAACATAAACATTCACTGAATGACCTTCTGGAAAGAAAAAGGTGAATCAGACAATACCTTGCTAGCCTCTATTTGAAGACCAACCTCAAAGTTAAAATCCTGTATGTCTTAAACAAAGGAGGTGCCAAAGAACTGAACAGCATACCTGTATAAACCCCCCCTTAAGCAACAATGAGTATGTAATGTCCTCCTTACTCTTAACTGATTGCAAATTGCTACCTGCTTTCTTACTTCCCCCACATTTTAGTTGATTGAAACTCCTCCATAGAAAAGCTCCTTATTAGCTCCTAAGCTAACTTCCTATCTGGATAATGCTACAGATACTTCTATAAAATCTCCACATTAATGGGAGTATGCAAGACCTGCCTCCATTTGCTCTCTGAAAATGAAAAGATCCTCTAGGCCAACAAATATTACCCCTACCCTAACTATTTGCTCCCCTGACATTCTTCTCATTGCTGTATCCTATTCTATGGAAGCAGCTCAGGCCCCATGATCCCCTTCCCTATGCAAACACTTCATACCACTGTGTGGCCTCCCACAATAAGAGAAGACATGCAAAACTGCAAAAAGGTATCAGACACACCTCCCTACATTAAAAACCAAGCACATCTCATCCTGTACTCACTGTCATCTGAATTAATTCTGGACTGAACCATCAGTTTATCTTTCATGGTTCCTAACCAAGTGTCCACATGATTGTTTTCCAAACTCAGTTATTTATCGATAGTCTTGAGTTTCCTAAAATTCTTATCATGCCATAACTAAATGTTGTTACCTAAATAAAAACAAAGGTGTCAACTGACACACAAACTAAAATAAAATTAGAATAAATATTCCAGCCACAGGAAGCAAAGGAATAGTAAAAAACGTGTTTAATAGCACAACAGACTTAGCACTTTTGCCTTACATATAAAAGGCTTCTTCAGAGTCAATTACAATACATCTAACACTCTCCTTAAGTAACCCAGTGTAAAGTATCAATCCAATTAAATACTTCATCTCATTTAAAGACATACAACACATTTCAATACATTTAAATATTCATTTGTATATAACAAACAAAAAATATTTTTACAAAAATTCATATGTAAAACATGTTTTTTTTTTAAATTGTTGCTATACATACTCAACATGTGCAAATAAGCAAACTAGGCAATAACTGTTTTCTTTTTTCTATACAACAAAAGCCCTTTGTTTTAATATTGGTATCAGTGAAATAGCATCAAGTCCTGAAGCTACTGTGGCATTTAGTCTAAGTTGCTATTTTACCTCTCTTGCCTCAACCTCCAATTTTTCAACTCCCCCATTTTCTTTCTGCACCACTGTAGCTATCACACAAACAATTATTATTTTTTTAACTCAATGCATCTAACACTCTGAAGATAGATGGCATTATGCACATCTTTGTTTTTAATGGCTCTATGGTGCTCAATTATTCTATTCCTGAGCCTATGTGTGGTTTTACCTATGTAAAATCCAGGGCAGGAGGTACGGGTTGCTAGATAAACCACACTGGTAGAGTTGCAATTACATTTACCAGGACATTTTAAAGTCAAGTTTGAATCTAGTTACTGATACATACAGGCCATCATTAATGAACTTGCAGTACCTACAAGCCCCACATTTAAACATTAGTGACCTATATTCCTTTATTCAATCTTAGTTTCTGTACCCTTCCAAGATATTCTTTACATTTCTACCCCTGCTGTAGGCCAGCAAGGGCTTGTGCCCATGTTCCACCTTTGTTTCGTGTTTGAAACACAAGTCCCAACTTTTATAAATGATGTTAACTATAGTCGGGGTGAAGTTGTTGTACCACAGCACAATGGGATCCCCTTCCCTACTTTTGTGAGTAACTTCTTATGGCCCCCCACCCTTTTGTTATATTGGTGGGTATAATGCATGCCTCTTTTCTTTTATTTCACATTTAACTTTAGTCAGAATCTTTAGTGGGTACCCCCTCTTCAAAAACAAACCTATCAAAATGTATAGTTTATTGTTGAAAATTCTCTCATCACTGATGAGCCGAGAATACCTCACTATCTGTCCCTTTATTATACTTCTTCTTTGGTGCTGGGGATGACAACTGTTGTAATGAAGTAAGGTATTAGAAAAGGTTTCTTTCCTAAAAATAGTGCTATGAAGCTTGTCATCCTCTTCATTGACCCAAAGATGTAAATCCAGGAAGTTGATTTCTTTAGGACCCCCATCTACTAGTAAACTTCAAACATGAAGTTGTGGAATTCCAGTACTCCACAAATTCTATGGCTTCCTTTTCATTCCCTTGCCATAAAATGTCATGGAGAATCTCTTATAGGTTTTGATTTTCTCCATGTAGGTGGTATCACAAATATGTTTTCTCTCCCATTCCAGTAATACCAGGTTGACAAATACAGGGACGCATTTTGCTCCCATAGCCACACCTGATATCTGGTGGAATAACTCCCCCTCAGAGTCAAGGAAATTGTTTCTCAGAACAATTTCCATGATTTCCACCAAACAATTGACTTTGGTCTTGTCAACCTTCTCACTTTTCAATAAACTCTCCTGAAACATATCAAGCCCAATATAATGTGGAATAACAGAGAATAGGTTTATGACATCTATTGTCAAAAATGAATAGTCTACTTCCCTGCTTGATTTCAGTCTTTCAAGACAATGCCTGGAGTCCTTAACAATATGTTCAGCATCCCTAACCACTGGCCCTACTGTCCTATCAACCCAAGTTGCCAAAGGTTCAGTTTTAGATCCCTTTGCTGATACTATAGGACTAAAAGAGTTGAGAAAAGTGGCAAAAGTAAGAAATGAAAGACAGGGACATTTATCGGAAAAGGAAAAAGAAGTTCTCACAGCCCTAGCTAGGGATGATAACCTCCGGATTATGAAATTGGATAAAGGTGGGGAGTTAGTTATTATGCCCCAAACAGATTATGTATCTGAGATGTTTGAGTTAAAAGGGCTTACATGAGAAATGACTTGTTCCTGTCCGGTGCATTTTTTCAAGGGGTTATTGATCAGAGTGACTTGAAATTTCTCACAGTGGAGAAACATATAACACCTATGATTTTCGGCATCCCTAAAATCCACATAAACCTACAAAATCCACGCTTTAGAACATTGTTTTAAAAGACTGAAATCAAGCAGGGAAGTAGACTATTCATTTTTGACAATATATGTCATAAACCTATTCTCTGTTATTCCACATTATATTGGGCTCGATATGTTTCAGGAGCGTTTATTGAAAAGTGAGAAGGCTGACAAGACCAAAGTCAATTTTTTAGTGGGAATCATGGAACTTGTTCTGAGAAACAATTTCCTTTCCTTTGAGGGGGAGTTATTCCACCAGATATCAGGTGTGGCTATGGGGGCAAATTGCACCCCCGTATTTGCCAATCTGGTATTACTGGAATGGGAGAGAAAACATATTTGTGACACCCCCTACATGGAGAAAATCAAAATCTATAACAATTCTTGGATGACACCCTTATTTTATGGCAAGGGAATGAAAATGAAGCCATAGAATTTGTGGAGTACTGGAATTCCACAACTTCATTTTTGAAGTTTACTAGTAGATGGGGGTCCTAAAGAAATCAACTTCCTGGATTTACATCTTTGGGTCAATGAAGAGGATGACAAGCTTCATAGCACTATTTTTAGGAAATAAACTTTTCTAATACTTTACTTCATTGCAACAGCTGTCATCCCCAGCACCAAAGAAGAAGTATAATAAAGGGACAGATGGTGAGGTATTCTCGGCTCATCAGTGATGAGAGAATTTTCGACAATAAACTATATATTTTGATAGGTTTGTTTTTGAAGAGGGGGTACCCACTAAAGATTTTGACTAAAGTGAAACGTGAAATAAAAAAAAAAGAGGCATGCATTATACCCACCGATATTATAAAAGAGTGGGGGGCCACAAGAAGTTACTCACAAAAGTAGGGAAGGCGATCCCATTGTGCTGCGGTACAACAACTTCATCCCGACTATAGTTAACATCATCTATAAAAGTTGGGACGTGTGTTTCGAACAAGAAGCAAAGGTGGAACATGGGCACAAGCCCTTGGTGGCCTATAGCAGGGGTAGAAATTTAAAGAATATCTTGGAAGGGTACAGAAATCAAGATAGAATAAAGCAATATAGGTCACTAATGTTTAAATGTGGGACTTGTAGGTTCTGCAAGTTCATTAATGATGGCCTGTATGTATCAGTAACTAGTTCAAACTTTACTTTAAAATGTCCTGGTAAATGTAATTGCAACTCTACCAACGTAGTTTATCTAGCAACCTGTACCTTTTGCCCTGGATTTTACATAGGTAAAACCACACTTAGGCTTAGGGATAGAATAACTGAGCACCTTAGAGCCATTATAAACAAAGATGTGTATAATGCCCTCTATCCTCGCAGTGTGATATGCACTGAGTTTAAAAAAATCATTTTTTTGTGATAGCTACAGTGGTGCAGAAAGAAAATAGGGGAGATGAAAAATTGGAGGTTGAGGCAAGAGAGGTAAAATGGCAACTTAGACTAAATGCCACAGTAGCTCCATGACTTGATGCTATTTCACTGATACCAATATTAAAACAAAGAGCTTTGGTTGTATAGAAAAAGAAAACAAGTATTGCCTAGTTTGCTTATTTGCGCATGTTGAATATGTATAGCAACAATTTAAAAAAAAAACATGTTTTACATATGAATTTTTGTAAAAATATTTTTGGTTTGTTATATACAAATGAACATTTAAATGTATTGAAATGTGCTGCATATCTTTAAATGAGATGAAGTATTTAATTGGATGGATACTTTACACTGCGTTACTTAAGGAGAGTGCTAGATGTATTGTAATTGACTCTTAAGAAGCCTGTTATATGTAAGGTGAAAGGGCTAAGTCTGTTGTGCTATTAAACACTTTTTTTAGTATTCGTTTGCTTCCTGTGACTGGAATATTTATTCTCATTTTATTTTAGTTCCTGTGTGAGTTGACACCTTTGTTTTTATTTAACTGTTTTTTCTGGCCTGGGAGAGAACGGATTCTTTACTTGGTTTCAATGGAAGCACTCTTGGGAGAACTTATTACTTCTTTACAGAAGTTGTCTGCACTACTTATGAAGGATCGAGTGACAGAAGAAGGAGAGACTTCCCTGACTAGTTCTCAAGTGGAACTATTTACCCAGCACACACCAGTACTAACTGAGAATGGAAATGTTGCTACAGTTAAGAAAAGGAATGCACCAGGAGGAAGGGACTTCTCGAGCTGGTTGGCGGTACCGGAAGTAGAATTTGGAGCAGTTGCAGCAGAAAAAACAAGCATGCCTAACTTAAAAACACAAATCAGTGATTTTGAGAAACATTGTAAAAGGTATAGGTCTTTATAGTTGGACAATGCCTTTTTAAAGAAATCATTATCGCTCAAACAAGTCTCGAAGGGGCTTAAACTTTAGAAACTCCCTATGGGGATTGAGACAGGAACAACAGCATACAGAGAACTCATAGGGTTGTTTGATAAAGCTGGACTAGAGATGTTGAACATTATATCAAAAGATAATGAAAGTAAGTTGTCTGTTTTACAGACAGAAATTACTACATTAAATCAAAGTATTATGAATGATTTGTTGTTTGAGCAATATCAGCATAAATACTGTAAAGTTTTAAATGATGTAGAAATGTTTGTTAAAGACAATATAAACACTAAACAGTGTAAACTAGCTGGAGACAAAGCTGATTATGAAAACAATAGAGCATATCCCACTGATGGAGCAACTTGAATTGTTAACAAACCTGGGCATTATAATGAGAAAGGGAATGATTATAACTTACAAAATTGTTCTAGGAATGAAAGTGAAATGTTTGGTGAAGAATGTGATGATGAGAAATTTTTTTAGAACAGGAAGTACAACCCAGGAGATCAGAACGCTTGAAAAACCAAGCGAACATGAACTCCAGGAATCAGCAGAACTACCCATACAACAGGAGGAAGAGGGGTGGGGGGAGAAGGAGATGGAACTAATCCCTTTTGTAGCAGGAAATCATGACTTTGAAAGACATGAAGCCATGAAAAATATGGCCGAGTTTTACAACAACTGTGACAATTGTGATGACTGGGAAACTGGTGATGTTTTGAAAGACATGGTCGATTTGTTTAATAATTGTGACAACAACAATGATCTTGAGACAAGTGAAGTAACAAATTCTGATGCTTTGTTAGAATGTGAAATTATTAAAAATCAAGGTTTCATGATTTATAACTTTAGTGATTTAAAAATGGATGAAACACACTTTGAATTACTGAAAAAGAGCCTCTCCTTTGTCTCTGAATTTAAGTCAAATATAGTTGACAATTTAATTAATTTTAAATTGTATGTAAGACATCTAAATCTGAGACTGTTTTTTCAGGGGCAGTCTACTTCTGCTATAGAGGGGGACCCAGGAATTTGAGAAGGAAAAGTGTGTTTACCCCACCTAAAACTTTGAAACAGCCTTGTTTGAAAAAATGGTTAAAAAAGAGATGAGGAAAGTGGCAAAAGTAAGAATGAAAGACAGGGAAATTTATCGAAAAAGGAAAAAGAAGTTCTCACAGCCCTAGTTATGGATTATAACCTCCGGATTATGAAACCAGATAAAGGTGTAGGGTTAGTTATTATGCCCCAAATAGATTATGTATCTAAGATGTTTGAGATACTTAATGACCCCACCACATATGCTAGGGCCTCTAGAAATGAAGTTAACAGGGCTTACATGAGAATTGACGTTTTCCTGTCAGATGCATTTTTTCAAGGGGTTATTGATCAGAATAACTTGAAATTTCTCACAGTAGAGAAACCTGCAACACCTAAGATTTTCAGCATTCCTAAAATCCACAAAACCCTACAAAATCCACCCTTTAGACCTATAGTAGCAGCAAAGGGATCAAAAACTGAACCTTTGGCAGCTTGGGTTGATAGGACAGTAGGGCCAGTGGTTAGGGATGCTGAACATATTGTTAAGGACTCCAGGCATTGTCTTGAAAGACTGAAATCAAGCAGGGAAGTAGACTATTCATTTTTGACAATAGATGTCATAAACCTATTCTCTGTTATTCCACATTATATTGGGCTTGATATGTTTCAGGAGAGTTTATTGAAATGTGAGAAGGTTGACAAGACCAAAGTCAATTGTTTGGTGGAAATCATGGAAATTGTTCTGAGAAACAATTTCCTTGCCTTTGAGGGGGAGTTATTCCACCAGATATCAGGTGTGGCTATGGGAGCAAAATGCGCCCCTGTATTTGTCAACCTGGTATTACTGGAATGGGAGAGAAAACATATTTGTGATACCCCCTACATGGAGAAAATCAAAACCTATAAGAGATTCTTGGATGACAATTTATGGCAAGGGAATGAAAAGGAAGCCATAGAATTTGTGGAGTACTGGAATTCCACAACTTCATTTTTGAAGTTTACTAGTAGATGGGGGTCCTAAAGAAATCGACTTCCTGGATTTACATCTTTGGGTCAATGAAGAGGATGACAAGCTTCATAGCACTATTTTTAGGAAAGAAGCCTTTTCTAATACCTTACTTCATTACAACAACTGTCATCCCCAGCACCAAAGAAGAAGTATAATAAAGGGACAGATGGTGAGGTATTCTCGGCTCATCAGTGATGAGAGAATTTTCGACAATAAACTATACATTTTGATAGGTTTGTTTTTGAAGAGGGGGTGCCAACTAAAGATTTTGACTAAAGTGAAACGTGAAATAAAAAAAAAGAGGCATGCATTATACCCACCAATATTACAAAAGGGTGGGGGGCCACAAGAAGTTACTCACAAAAGTAGGGAAGGCAATCTCATTGTGCTGCGGTACAACTTCATCCCGACTATAGTTAACATAATTTATAAAAGTTGGGATGTGTGTTTCGAACAAGAAGCAAAGGTGGAACATGGGCACAAGCCCTTGGTGGCCTATAGCAGGCGTAGAAATTTAAAGAATATCTTGGAAGGGCACAGAAACCAAGATAGAATAAAGCAATATAGGTCACTAATGTTTAAATGTGGGACTTGTAGGTTCTGCAAGTTCATTAATGATGGCCTGTATGTATCAGTAACTAGTTCAAACTTTACTTTAAAATGTCCTGGTAAATGTAATTGCAACTCTACCAACGTGGTTTATCTAACAACCTGTACCTTTTGCCCTGGATTGTACATAGGTAAAACCGCACTTAGGCTTAGGGATAGAATAACTGAGCACCTTAGAGCCATTATAAACAAAGATGTGTATAATGCCCTCTGTCTTCGCAGTGTGATATGCACTGAGTTTAAAAAATTCATTTTTTTTTGTGATAGCTACAGTGGTGCAGAAAGAAAATGGTGGAGATGAAAAATTGGAGGTTGAGGCAAGAGAGGTAAAATGGCAACTTAGACTAAATGCCACAGTAGCTGCAGGACTTAATGATGCTATTTCCCGGATACCAATATTAAAACAAAGGGCTTTGGTTGTATAGAAAAAAGAAAACAAGTATTGCCTAGTTTGCTTATTTACATATATTGGATATGTATAGCAACAGTTTAAAAAAAAAAAAAAACATTTTTTACATATGAATTTTTTGTAAAAATATTTTTGGTTTGTTATATACAAATGAACATTTAAATGTATTGCAATGTGTTGTATGTCTTTAAATGCGATGAAGTATTTGATTGGCTGCATACTTTACACTGGGTTACTTAAAGAGAGTGCTAGATGTATTGTAATTGACTCTGAAGAAGCCTACTATATGTAAGGTGAAACCACTATGTCTGGTGTGCTATTAAACAAGCATTTTTGTATTCATTTGCTTTCTGTGGATGGAATATTTATTCTCATTTTATAAATGTTGTTACCCCTCAACTTCTGACTCTCCTTAAATATGTCAACAAGGACACCTCTTGCTCTGAATTTTTTTTTCTAAAATAGCTGCTATGTGATAAATGACACCTAATACACAGTTATCCCAGGATCTGGCCTTAAACCTACTGGGCCCCCTCTTACCCAGTGCTGCTTCTGCTTATGTCAAATATTGAGAACCTGGAGTTTTTGCTTCTATGATTATCTATGCCCCATCAGTGTTAATTATCTCAAGGACATATTTACCTTACAAATCTTTTCCTTCACTGATGAAGGAATATCGAGTGTGACGAACATGCCCTGACTTCCTGCTTCCTGACAATTCAAAGCCATTAACCTGAATCTGTTTGCTATTCACTCCATGCCAAAGCTGCCCAAATAGCAACCTCTGTGACACATGGAGTTCTCTAAAACTCATTAACTTTCTGTCTGTTCCCCTTTGTTCAACCCAAATGGACCTGCCATAACTTGCTCCTGATTAGCCAGTTTCAGCAGTTCCTGCATCTTCATCCTTTTTTCTTCACTGAATGCTGAAGAAAACCCACTAAGTACCTATCAGCTAAGTGTCTCTGGCCTACTTCCCCAGAATATTCATCAACTACATGTCTCTGGACTACCTCCCCAGGATACTTATCAACTAAATGTCTCTGGCCTACCTCCCCAGGATACTTATCAACTAAACGTCTCTGGCCTACCTCCCCAGGATACTCATTAACTATATGTCTCTGGCCTACCTCTCCAGATACATGAGAAACATTATCATTATGTACATTTGGCTGCTGCTCCACTGAAAGTTCTCAAGTGGCAACACTTTGACTCTTGCAGGATCTCTTCCCTTGCCATCTCACCCCTTCACTGCTGTAAGCCCTCCTGCGCCCTTAGACTTTTGCATTCTCCTGGCTACTCTTTCTGGTGCCTCTTCCATCATTGGCTACAACTCCTTCACCACATTATGAAATAATGTTCCTACCTGTGAAGCTATCATGTCTCACCTACATCTGAGATTATCAATATTCACCATCCTGAAAAAGAAAGCACACATTAATCAAGTGGTCCTACACGATGCACTGACCCATTCCCCCAGCTCTCCTGATTACCATCCTTCCTTCCCCTCCACCATAAAGCAACTAAACTACCCCATTTATGCACCTTACTTGCACAGAATCCCAAACTATCATGGCCATAGCTACCCTACTGTCTGTGCAAATCAACTAATAATTACTTGAACTTGAACTTATAAACTAAGACAGATACTAGGGACTCTGCCTGCTGGTCTCATATCCTCTAGGAATCTTTAGCATTGAAACTTACTTGCACGCATAGCCCTCTTTTACCCTCTTTTAGAAATGAACCCACATGGACCCACAGAATACTGTAAATCATTTCATATGAAGACTCTCAACTAAAGTAATGAGCTTAACCATGGACAAAAAATATCCCTTTCAACTAAGTTCTCTCAGCCCAGATGAATGGTGCCAATATAATGAAAAAGGAGTAAAAGAGAGGAAGCAACCAAGTGCTTCTTCTGAATATTGCCCTCCTAACTCAAAATGCCAGCATCCCAGGTTATGCTTCCCTGTCATCCCTGAAAGATATGAAGTCTGAATCCCCCCCTGATTGTCATTGAGTCACACCCAAGGGACCTCAATGCTTGATTCAGAATGTTAACCAATCTTTAACCCATCTCATCCTTAGCTGAAAATGGCCACATATTTTAGCCTTGAAAAACAAGCCACCTCGTTTACCTTCTGTTTGATGAAGCCCTCTCCAAAAAAGACCAAACAAGTGTGAGCCTTCACATCCCAAAATAAATGTAACAGAACTACTACACCATATCAGATTTGCGGGGGGGGGGGGAGCTAAAATCAGGACAAATTTAAATATTGCTCCTATCAACATAGAAAGTAGTCAGAGTTTTATCCCTCTATGCTACTAACCCTCCCTAAAATATTATCTCCCCCCCTCCTTTCCTTACAACTACCTTATTTCTTACCTGCCCTTTCCCCTTATTTTCCAACTCTAACATACTGCCTCCACTAAACGCTCCCCACTCTCACAATAGCCTAACTAGGCTTCCATTAATTTAAGGCAGGCAGGTGTCCATGGACAAAAACATCTGCCCACCAAACTCGATATAGCCTCATGTAACAGTCACCTATACAAAGTGTAATAAATAAACAAATAAATAAGAAAACAAATAAATATTCTATCTTCACAAGATTTTTTGAAGAATTTCATAGATAATGTTACTGTTCTATATACAATTCTTCAGTACTCTGCACCGACCTTCACTGTTATTTGCTCCTCAATTGACATTGTACTCCATAAGTGAGTAACTTGTCAGGACAGGGAGCTCTGCTCTGCAACACTTTTAGGTATAGCCTAAAACTGACTTCTTAATTTTAAGTACCTTATAGAAGAGCCTAATGGTTTCTCTGACATGTTCTGTATAAGCAGGGAAGCCTTATAGTTTCATTGCTCTATCACCTCTGAGGGTCAGAAGCTTATGACATTACAGACTTTCTTAACAAAGTGACCTTTAATACATGTTTTATGCTACAAAGGACAATTTCAGTGCACTGAAATGTCTTTAGCCCAGTCACAAGACAGTTACAAAACATGTTCATCTGGTTTCTACAAACTGTTACTTGTGATACTACATACATTGGTCAGGAAACTCCAAATCTGTGAAGATCGTTTCCACCTCTTTACCACCTTACAAAATTATGTATTCAGATAATGAATTGTTTCATCTGCCAGTGTGATTCATACCTCACACAAATTTGTGAAAAAAGTGTATAAATGACTACATAGTCGAGCAAACACAGGTAAACAAAGAAATATATAAATAAATATGCTTACAACAGCAACAAACATTTAAAACTCCTTTTAGCAGAAAACATCAAACATACAGGGTTCTGGTGATGATGATGACGTTGCTGAATAGTCAACTTTAAATGGTTATTTTCATTTTAGTGCTGTGCTGTAAGTCCTAGCTAGATCATATCTGCAAAGCCCATATTATAAAATAAGAATATAGTTTTTGAAAGCCCTATTTGGCCCCAATTTTTATTTAACAATACAATCAATGTGGCTGTCAAACGGGATATACTTTTGTTGTGATAAGGTGCCAACTGTGTTTATGTCAAACAATAACATCTTAAAGGAGTCATTTTCTTAACATCATAAGAGTTGTGCAAGATAAAAGGCTAAGCAGGATAATACAGCCCCAAATATTTGCTTTTATCTGAGTTTAATGGTATTTAGAAAAACATGCCACATTGGTGAAATGTATGCATTTCTTTTAATGCTCTTGTGCAACTGCAGATCAAAAGCCTAGGTCAGCAAGATTATGTAGCAACCAAAAATATGCTGTTGTTCTGCTTTGTGGTGAAAGAAAGAAAGACTCTTTTAAAATGTATTATTGATAATGCTTGACAGAATCCATCAATAGATATGCATCTACTGAATGAAAATGGATGTGTTATTAAACAGCATGCATGTGGTTATAAAAGGACCATAGCATTTATAGAAAATAAACAATGACAAATAAGTGCTTTTCATTACATAAACCAAACCTTATGTAAACAATTACAATAGATTTCATTTTGTGCCATAAGATTCTAAACCAAATGAGCAGTGTTATTCCTTCTGAAATAGGTACAGCAAGGGTGTTCTACTACAATGAACTGAAACTTCAGCACATAGCACATTATCAAAACATGAGGCTAGCCGAAAAAAACACAATTTGCTACCCATAGGCTATTACCAGCACCTTGTGTAATCTGGTAAATTAAAGATGCAACACTACTTTTTTATCCCTTGTGTCAAAAATAATCTTTTAAACAAGCCTTCAAAGCACTAAGAAACAGAATATAAAGACCTTTATTTATACATATTTGTCTATCTCTTTCATGAACTTTTTTTTTAGAAAAAAAAGGAAGAAAAACATTCCTTCAACTCCCCACTCCCTTTATGCATGATAATGTGAAAATGTTTCCTCAGGACAGTCAGCAATCATAGCACAGCACATGAAGTATGCATGTAATTCCTTTTCAGTACAATGGAGAACTATTTCAAAATTATAAATTCCATCCTGCTGACACAGACAGAATATTCAGTTATAACTCTCAAGACACATTTGTTAAAGACTTGTTTGTGAGCAGTTCCTGAAAACGCATTTAAGTTTTATTTCCTGTTAAAGTTTTATCTATTTGCTTAAAGATGAGCTAAAAATGAAACAAGATAGGTAAGCAATTATTTTACCTGGAAGTGCTTTATAGAAAATCATATTGCTTAACTTGAATTTTAATAATGCTCTTTTATGAGATGAACCATTTATAATGACACTGATGCCTTCCAGGCATACCTTTCATCCTCTCAGCACAAGCCATCTGGATAAAACCGAAGCTGAAAGAATAATAGGGTGTATGGTAGCATGCATTTTTTTAAGTATATGAAGTCTGAAACTCAGATGCATATCATTACTTAGTGACTTCAGTCCTCAGTGATTTTGCAGAAAACCACATATTTTATGTGTAATAGACCAGAAATATGAGGCAAAAATCTGGACATTCTGTGAAAATCTCGGCAGTTGAGCATTATGCTCCAGGGATTTATTATTATTTTGTCTTACATTATTATGTGAGTGATCTGGATCAGGCTTGCTCTTCCATTAGAGGAGGTGAGACTTTATTGCTACAACTCTACAATAAAAGTGAGTGTTGTCATTTAAAGATCATGCGCACAATGGTAAGGTGGAAGTAATGGTGATGTTATGTGTTTTTCGTTTACACATATGCCTTATATACTAATGTCATTCCATATAACAGAAATGTTTCGCCTTTCCTTTTGTTTTATAAGAAAACAAAAAAAAAATAAAGAAAATCTGCTGCCTACATAGATGATACCCCCCCCACAAACACACAAACACACACACACACATACACACACACACACACACACACACTACATAGTATATAGGAAGTCCTTATCAATGTGGTGGTAAAAGCATCATGGTTGGAAAAAATTGTAGGCAGTACAAACAGGGATAGCAAGTTCAGCAGTGCATGCATTTTTTTTCTTTGTGAATGTGTATTCCAAATGGCAGCTGTTTTTTGTACTGCCAAAACATGGTAAAGCAGCATTAATAGTTCCAAATGTGTCACAAGCTCATACAGTGCAATAACTCAAAATATGAATTCCTTTCACACTATCACATACACATATAAGCCAGATATTCATTCTTTTAAAAAGATACACAGTGATCAAAAGAAAGCAACAATGTTATAATACAGGTAGCAAATTTGCTCTTTTGGCAAATTTCTTCTGTCCACATTGCTGTGTGACTATGGAGTCTATATATAAGTTAGAGGGGAGAGAGGGATGTGCTGTGAAGGCCTCCAGCATGAGTGTGGGGCTTATTTCCCTGCAAGAATGCTGTTTTTATCTGTATAGTTGATAGTAGTGTTTTTTTTTTTATTCATGATCATTTCTGACACATTTTTTTAAACAATCATGTTTTGATCATTCAAAGGAGAAACTTGTACGCAAATATTATGAGAGATTAAATGTGTGTGCTATTATTGTGACTGCTGTGTAGGCATACTGCTTGTACATAGCATGCCAACCATGTTGTATTTTTTGGTTTGGTAACGGCGTAGTGGTTGGTGGCTGCCATTGTATATACTATGCCTTCCTCTGAGCTGCATTATCATAATTGTTTTCTGCTGTGTTGTTGCTGCTTTGCTCATTATACTGTAACATGTATTTTCTGTAACCCTGTAACGTTACTTTATATGTATCGTTGTAGGCATTTTCTATGCTTTCTGCAGCACACTACACACTGCACAGCTGTTCTATAAATATCATTGCCTTCTACTATTTTAAAACTAGAATGCAGCTTTGGTGCCAAACTTTACTTATTTATTTATTATTTATTTTTTTGCTTTGTTTACCAGAACAGAAAAAAGTGGGCAAAAGCCCCTTTTCCATTGAGGCCTGGGAAGAAAAGCTCCAGATATTATTAATAATGCATACACACATAGAGTAGCAATTACTTAACATAAATTTAATGGCATTTAATCAAGGCAAATAGCAAGTAATAAAGCATAGTATGTAATAGAAGAACAATGCAATCTACGAACAAGTCTGTTTATATTTTAAACTAAACAATAGGAAGTAGCAAAATGCTGTCTGCAATAGAGGCAATAGGAACTAGAGCAGTAAAATGTAACATCTGCACATTATGAGCATGTTTGTTTGTTTGTGTCTTTCGGCTTTTCCCGGTTAGTGGTTGCCACAGCGGAACGCCGGTCCGCTTATGATTGGTAGTTGATTTTTACGTGCCGAGTTACCAGCCCTGACGCACAACCTTCAATGAAGGTACGCCCATTCACGCATGTCTCCATGCAGAAGACGCTCTAGCTGAGAATCGAACCGGACAGCGTCTTACTGTGAAGCCACAATATTACCGCAGCACCACGAGCATGTGATTTTATTTATTTATTTGTTTATATTTTTTAACCTTTTGTTGACTGGGTTAGTCCCACTAGGCTAGTGGCCTCTTTTCAGGGGAGACCCAAGATGGTATTTGTTCTACTAGGGGAAATTTGGTGGGAGCATCTAGCAAATCTCACCCCCCCCTTTTTTATTGAAATGTACCATGGAATCTTTTACACCCATCTAAGCTACCACCAAGTCAAGTAGATCGTACCTCAGTTTAACATCTCATCCAAAGGATAACACTGTCAGAAGTTCAGCACCCCCCCCCCTTATGCTACACTGATTCTGAGATGTAACATAAAAAGCAAGTAGTATAAAAAACATTGTATAGAGTGCACTTACAATCAGTGAAGGATGAAGATAAAAACTATAAATGTATAACAGAAACAGAAAATGCACACAGTTCTTGTGTCATAAGGAACCAGCAGGTAGCATTTGAAGCCTCAAACATATATAATAGAAAAAGTGTCAAATGTAGACTGATAAAAATAGCATATAAGACTAATGTGCCTAAGGAAATGTGGGAAAGCAGAGACATAGAGAGAGAGAGAGAGAGAGAGAGAGAGAGAGAGAGTGAGGATGGGGAAAGATGGTTTTATAGCAGCATTGCTGTGAGTGGCTAATGTTATTTGCATTATAATAAAATGATAATAAACTAAGAGATGTGGTAATTGGCTTAGAAGAGTTGGAAAAGAGTTTTTTAAGTAGTAAAAATGAGGATTCCAACCACTGTAACCACCAATAACAGAAGAAAAACAGGCTAGAAGGAAGCACTCAGGTTCACAGTTTCTTCAAGGTTTAATGGCACCAAATGATAGATGAGCAAAACACCAAAACGCTGATTAAACTCCAAATACATTTTCGTTCATAAGAACTTCATCAGAACAATAAATTACATAACAAAGGCCCATTAAATAGTTCCCCCAATCAAAAAATGACCAATAAAATAACAGAATACAATTTAAAATACATTTTAAATTCTAAGTGCTGCCACCTGGTGTCAAAACATACTAATTACATCCTAAAACAATGTTTGCTATCTATCATTGCAGGCTTTCATTTGGTGCCATTAAACCTTGAAGAAACTGTGAACCTGAGTGCTTCCTTCCAGCCTGTTTTTCTAGAGTTTTTTTTTAAGTTATCGAGAGGCAGTATAAAAACCATGATAACTAGGTGAAGATGGAGTTGGATTTTAAATTCTTGAGTCTTCTCAGTAAGTCTGTCTTACTGGCAGGGAGATTTTGTTCCACAACTTTGCGACAGCAAGTGCAAGAAGTCTCCAGCTCTTCTGTTGGACTTTGTGAACAGTAGAAGGAGCACATCCTTGGCATGAAGAATTTTATCAGGTGCATATTTGTGAAGTAGATTTTGTAAGGGTAGGCATTTCTCAGTATGATAAAGGATGTTTTCTGATACTTTTGGCTGAGTATGAAAGTAAATTTTCCAGCTCCATCCAGTTTAGTTGCTTTAGAGTTATACAGTAGTGAGTTTTGGATGATAGGTTGGCAGCAAATTTGATAACTGTATTGTAGCGTTGTCCTAGTTTGTTTAGTTGACAAGACTTTAGTTTGGAGAAAACTGAGGTAGAAGATAGCAGTGTTGGTCAGAAATAAAAAGATGCCAGTGCCTTTCTGCAGATATCTGTCAGGAAAGATTTAGTTCTGTAAAGGTGACCTTGTTTTTGAATTTATTTATTTATTTATTTATTTTTTAAGACTGCCTAAATGTGTTGCTCAAACTTCAGTTTATCCATATATTTTGATACCTAGAAGTTTAGTGTGCTGAATGGCCTCTATTATACTATTATTAGCTGACATAATGGTGAAGGGAACGTTAGTATCTGAGTGGAGTTTTCTTATGAACAATATGTTTGTTTTTTGGGGTGGGGTTAAAAAGTTGTCATTTTTGTAACATGTTTCAATATTGTTGAAAGCATATTCAGCACGTTTTCTATTACCATGAGAGTAGTGCCTGAGCAGATGAGTGTGGAGTCATCAGTGTATTGAGCAATGGAGACCGGTCTACTGGCAGAGCTAAGATCATTGATAAACAGGAGTAGACCCAGAAGAGATCCTTGTGGGACACTTACTGAGACTGGGAAGAAGTTAGAAAATTAATTTTGCTATGTCACTGATTGTGATCTTCTGTATAGTTAGCTGTGGAACAAGATGGATGTGGCTGCAGAGATGTCAGGGTTGGTGTTTTATCTAGACGTATATGGTGTGAGATTGAATTAAAGGCCTTGAATATCTCTGGGAATGTGGTAGAAACTTTTTGGCCTACATTTTTGTTGAGGTATATTGTATTTAGGATGAGTAAAACTGTGCTTGTGCTATGGTAGGTTCAAAAAACATGCATTGGGGAGGATAACATGCTTGTGTCTTGAAGGCATTTCAGTAACGTTGAGTGAATATCCTTTTCTAGGATTTTGGACAATGGAAGGATAGTTATTGGTCAGCAATTGCAGAGTGCCCAGCCCTGGCCTCTTGGACTCAGGTGTTCAAAGTTCCCCTCTTTCTATGCTTCAGGTCGTCATAGAGGTGACAACAATGCTCACCAGTGCAGGGGATACCAGTAGTACTCGTAAGTTCCCTGGCCAACCAATCCCAGGCCTCAGCCTTACATACTGAACCCTGGTAATCTCCCTGCAGCAGCCTAGGTTCATAGTTGCATATCAGAGCCCGACAAAAACCCTGGACTCCTGCACTCCCCATCTCTGTGCCTGAAAGCGTGCACCGTCTCCAATGCTGCCTGGCATACTGGCAGTTAGAAAGACTCCAACAACTCGTTGCAGTATTCCAGCTTATTTCTCTTAATATAGGCTGTTTTGTTGTGCTTACATGTCATTCAGCAACATTAAAAAAAGCATTGCATTGATTAGCATTGTGCAAACCAGCTAAGCAAAGCTAAGTATCAGGAAAACTTGCACAACCATGGTTTTAGCACAGCTTAGCAACAAGCAAACAATAATAGGCATTAATCACATTTAAGCAGTGCTTAGCATCAGGCAGCTCTTACAAATGTAAAAGTTATGTTAGATTACATTAAACAAATGGTATGTCTGCTAGGGACTTGAACCCAGGATCTACAATGCTTTAGGCTATCACACTACCCATTTACCTACTTGGATAGTATATAAACTACTATTTCTTCACATATACTACTAAGCTACTGAGCCATGGCGCACCATACAAAAGGGCTTAAATGGGCTTAAACACAGGCAGAAATAAATAAATAATTAATCACATCCAGTTTCTATTTTTAGATGTTTGATGGGATTCTATTAAATGATCGAAGTCGCATTCTTTCGAATGCGTCTTAATTGAACTTGAAAGCACAAAAAGGCAAAATGGCATATAAGCAAATTCTTTCCCTGGGAAAGAAATCTCTTGGCCACTTCTGTTACTTTGCCATTTTTGTGACTGTAGTGCTATCTCGGAGTTACTATATTTAAGTAGGGGGTGTGGGCAGCAGAGCCCCCCACTTTATGTAATGTTTTAAATTTTTTTTTTGTTTTATGGAACAGAGTTTTTTTTCCCTTGGAAAAAAATCGCTGTTGTAAGTATTTGAGATTGTAAGCTTTCGCTTACATGAGTTCGATAAATCACCATTTGCTTTTTTAAGCATTCGATGATTTAACATAGACCCTGTCTCACAGGTGTCATCTGTCTATATGTAAAACTGCAGCTTAGCATTTCTGAGTTCCATGTCATCCAGACCAAATGGTCAATAAAAAAAAATAATAAGATAAATAAATTAGAAATTTTAAACACAAACTATTAATTCACAGTACATTTATACAATAGCAGAGAACATTACAGTACATAACATCTGACCAG
This sequence comes from Protopterus annectens, assembly GCF_019279795.1. Lineage (NCBI taxonomy): Eukaryota > Metazoa > Chordata > Ceratodontiformes > Protopteridae > Protopterus > Protopterus annectens. The sequence continues at coordinate 1,779,823,487 of NC_056731.1, forward strand.
CCTCTACAGTTCTGCCTACATGTAGAAGACCACCAGTGCGAACAATGGAACAACTGAGAACAAAATACCAAAATCCACCATAACGCAAACAGACCTCTGTGTCTTGGGAAATCCACACACTACTTCAATGCTTCAATTGCACCAACGATAACCAGCAGCACAAAAACGTTAACAACAAAGGAATGACTCAAATGGCGACAGTACATTTATTGAATCCAGACTGCAAAAGGTTAAGCGCTTTCACTTGTATGAATACAAGCTTCATCAGAACACTAAAACTGACGTTAACAGATCTTTAAATAACTTTTTTGGCGCCAATTCTTTTTGAAATCAGTCTTACTAATTTTAAAGACATACACACACATTGACTAACATAGCAGTACTACTATAGTAGATTGTTATATTACATACATAAAATAATAAACATGAATTGTAGTTAAAAATATACTTCAAAAAATCAGTTAAAAAAATCAGCTTAATAACCATAGAATATATAAAATATATAAGAAAATGTCAAATATATAAAATATATCAAATATATGGATTATATTATTCTAGTCACAGAGAATATAAAGAATTACAATTAAAAAGTTGCTATTTAACACTCCAATGTCAATGGCTTACTAGGCAGGACACAAAGGAGGTTCAATAGACGCATTTATTCCCATCTGTATAGTATTAAAAGAAAGGATGACAAAAATGCGCTCTATAGACATATTAAGGAGCACGGAGACAGTCACTTCTTTAATTTTGGTATAGTAGACATTGTGCAGGTTGACCCAAGAGGGGGAGATTTTAAAGGCTTGCTCCTATGTAAAGAATTATGGTGGCAAATTCATACTGATGCCTCTGTTTCACCAGGTTTAAATGACACTATATCTATTAAACCATTATTGGTCTTGAAATGATATATTTATTAAGTAGTTTTTTTTTATGTTCATTGTAGTAAGCCATTGATATTGGAGTGTACTGTCACCATTTGAGTCATTCCTTTGTTGTTAACGTTTTTGTGCTGCTGGTTATCATTGGTGCAATTGAAGCATTGAAGTTGTGTGTGGATTTCCCAAGACACAGAGGTCTGTTTGCGTTACGGTGGATTTTGGTATTTTCTTCTGCCTACATGGATTCATGGATTAAATATCCCTGTTACTATGCTCTCTTTTGGCAGCATGCCATGATTACTATGAATGGCACGTTCCAGAGGGGGAACCATGAGCATATACATGGGTACATTCTGTGTAGGCTCTACATGGAGCTTACATGGATTTTATTGAATCCTGGAGTATGTTTTCCCTTATGCTGTAGGCATATAATACCTCATTGGACTACTCACTCCACTCCACCTCATGCCATGGGATTTAAATCAACATTCAGACTTGTTATGTTAACATACATCTGTACAGTAGCATGTGCTTATTGCTTGCCAAGTTATGTTTGGAAATCTGTAAGAAAGGGTCTCTCAGTTTGTTGAAAACAAGTAATCCCCTACTTATTTAGTATGAATGAATGATAGTTCATTCTACAGTTTCTATATGTCTTCTGTTGTTTTGTTATGAATGCTGACAACAGGTAGAGCCTGCAGTATGAATGAATTTTGAAGTTAGAAAGGGTTGTCTATGTGCAGACTTCCCTCTTTATATTGTATCCTAACATGAAACACCAACTCCAGAAGTTCATCAAAGTAATTTGAATAACAGAAAAACAGTGTAGCTGACTCACTCATCTGGAATTGTACATACTTATTATAATTAGTGCTCTATGAGGTATTTCACTTATTGCTTTTCTTTTTGACTAATCAGTAAGTATACTATGGCTATATAACTTCAAATAAGTGGTTATAAGTGGTTATATAACAACATGAGACTTGGTATAATTTTAACTGGTGAAGTAATGCTGGGCAGAAGAGCTGTTGCTGGTTTATCTTGCACTCATGGCCATTTTAACTTGATCAGAAAAAAAAAAGATCAGTCTTAGGACTACTCACCTAAGGAGCAAGCCAGATGCTAGGTCTAGTTTTCCCAATCTGCATGCCTCAACTCTAAAAAAAGAACACTTTCTACTTTTAAGAACCAACATGCTACAAATTTATAACTTTTACCACCCAGAAAAAAGCAGTATTGGCATTCAGAAATGTCAGTATGGAAATGAATGCTGGTAATGCACTACTGACCAGTTGGATCTGCCGATCACACCACCAAACACCTAACATCTACTGTGTCTGCCCTCTTCACCTAACCCTAGTTTTGCATCTGCTAGGCAGCCAGTGCAGGAAGACAGTAATGAAAGGTATGATTGCATGAAGTATGAAAACAAGGCACAAGTGCTGCTCTGTAATGCTACATGCTAATGCAAAACCTGCAATGCTGTCAGCTTCCTAAGATTTAACAGCACTATTTAAAATGTCCCTGATTTGGGGTTTTTAACCTTCCCCTCCATTATTTTTGTCCATATCCAGAATGCTTGTGTTTAAAGGTTGAGAGGTAAGACACAAGATAATTTTCTCCACGACTGCCATTCTCTTAAATTCATTTACCTAAACAACAACAATGAAATCTACATACACACAATACTTACAAGGGTAGCAATTATTTATCATTGTTGTAACAAAATATCTGACCAATGTAATTGTAATCCAGACACTCAAATGTCATAACAAAAATTGCAGTTGTGCTTAAAGAAAGGAAACACAGTGGCATGAACAATATGTCCTGCCATGTCACTTATATATGTACCATGCCAGAAGTTGTCCACTCTGTGTGAAACAATTATATATATATATATATATATATATATATATATATATATATATATATATACACACACATACATACATATACACACACACACACACACACACACACACACACACACACACACACACACACACACACACACACACATCATACCTCTCAAACTGGAAACATCAAAAATCTGGACAAAGGCCCATGAAAAATAGGTACACATTTGTAAGCTGGTTAATAAAATTTGCATACACGGTTATGTAACCACGCCCACCCCAGTGGATTGTGGGATACCAACTTTCAAATGCAAACTGAAGAACAGACAACCAAAATATGGCCCCAGACCATGTAGTAAATGCTAACCATTTTTGTAATGTGTGGCAATGATATTCACTGGGAAGGGAGAAGATGAACCTTAGGATTTTGTTTTTGTTGACTTTTGCAGTATGTGAGTTTTGTGGTAAAAAGTAGGGAATTTAAAGGAGTACAACAGGTTTCTCTAATGTAGTCCTCAACTTCACGGCCCTTTTCCTCCCTATTTACATTGTCCTTTGTAAAGCAACAACAATAAAGCATTTATAATTTTTATAATTCCCCTTACTTCTGTAACAGAAGCCTACCTTCTCATACTGTGATGGTTTCACTTACAAAATGATTCTCTCATGTTTGAATAAAGCTTGCTGGAGTCGCCCAATTACTGACATCATCAAGGCCAGGCAGTGCAGGTACTTTTTTTTTTTTAATCAGTTCCCTCCCCCAAAGTGACATCACCACAGCCGTCATCTGATTCTAACTAAAATAATAAGACCCACCCATTCTGTGATGTCATGGCTCCCTTGTCCTTCCCCCTGCCTGAGTGCTGTTCATTTTATTCAGTACTAGTGTAGTAACACCGATGTTTGGAAACACAGAAATTTGGTATGCATACTTGTACATTCTGCACGGCAAATGATGCTTAGGTGGTGTATCGCTTGCATACTTCTCAGTTGTATTTGCACCAGATACTGCTAGTGTGCAGTGCGGGAATAGAAAGATTAAAACATAACTATAGTGGGACGAAGGGGTAGCTGTGCCAGATGCAAGTTTTTAGAGTTTCAGTCAGCAAGCACTAAAGGTGTGGAATTACAGAAATGGAATTTCTTTCATTTCTGAAGCTGGAAAAGCATAATTTTTGGCTACTTCTGAAGTATCCATAGTACTGTCTGTGGTAAATTTGCTGTAGCAAGCAGCTTATTAGCCTAACACAGTATCAGAGCAGGAGAGCTTTTATATGTATATTTATACACATACATTTATATATTTAGTTATTTATTTATTGGCATTTGTGTACCGGGAAAGTCCACTGGGCAAAGCAGAGCCCATTTTCAGTGGAGGCCTGGGGAGAAAAGCTCTACAAGAAACACAAAATAGCATATATAGAACATCACAGGACAATTTAGAATATTTTCATAACAGATAACTATGTGTGTTTCTAAATATAGATACAAACACACATATACACACACACACACATACACACACACACACACACACACACACACACACACACACACACACACACACACACACACACACACACACATACACACACACACACACACACACACACACACACACACACACATCTATTGGTTTCTTCCAAGTTAGCATTCCTATCTTAGGAAATGATAAGTTGGAAGAAACCCATATGATAAATGCATTTACCACTATTTTTATATATTGAAGTCTTTTACGCTACATTTCAGTAAACAAATTATTTCACAAAGACTTCTGATAAATAGTTTCAATGAATACACTCTTGAGTGTGAACAATAACATAGAGGGGAAACTCTTAAATTGTTATTCAGTTTAGTCTTTCCCGACATGAACTTCAAGGCTTTAAAGAGCAAATACAAAATATTTCAGCTTTCTTACTAGTGCAAATTAAAGCAAGCTTTCCAAATATAAATGCAACCGAAGTTATATTTGTCTTCTTTTCAAGAAGCAGAAGTAACAGATGTACTATGACTAAATTGGTTTCTTGTAAATGCATTTGAACTCAAAGCATCTAAAACCCTGGAAGGTCCCTACTCAGAACAGTGACAATCAAAATGTGGCTTTTTGCAGGGGAAAACCCAATGCTACCCATGTGGGTGCAAACCCAGGAAATATATATAGTAGTTAAGAGCCATCACCCCATTGTATACTATCTCAACTTTGTCATGTGACTCTAAAATGTACAAATCACTATAGAATATCTCATTAAAACATTTAAAATAAAAGGAAAAACAAAATATTTATCACTGTGTGAGAGGTGCATTTATAACCTACAGAGAGAGGATAAGATACATACGATCACAGGAGGTTAGTAGGCTAAAGGTCCTAGAGCCTTTTTAAGCCTAAACATTCATGCCCCAATTTTCCCAATTATCAATACCCACAGGCTAGAATGGCTTTGGTATATGCCTGTGCCTTAGGATATCTACAGAATAGCCTTGTCCATAAGAGCCACCAGCCATATTCCACGAGTGAATTTGTGATTTCCCATCCATTGATCCAAACTGGATTTAAATAGGCTTAGGAAAGAGCTCTGATTCACATGAATGGGGAGTCTGTTCCAGAGAAGGCATAATCTGTGAGACACATACCTGTCCCTCCAACATGTTTTGCTTATGTCAAAGATAAGGTTTATATCTTTAGATTGGGTAATTCTAGTGCTGTTTGTTTTTTTTTATTTGTTTTGCAAATCTGTAGCATAGGTTCATAGGTTATAGGTTCATACTAAGCTAACTGCCCTTGCGAGCCATTTTAAGCCTAGCCAATTATCCCTTGTGAGACTCAAACCCTGCACCTTGTGTTTGTAAGGCAAACACCTTAGCCATTAAGCCACCCTCCCAACCCCCCTAAAGCAGATCCATCAGGGCTGGATTGGAGAATATCTTGTAGGTTAGATATAAATCTCCCCTTGGTAGTCTGCAGGAGACTGAGTACAGGGTCAGAGTTTTGAGATGGTCCACATAGGACATATTATTTACCCCCCATATTCTTATAGTGAGAAATGTCTGTGGCCACTCCAGCTGCTGCAAATGCCTGGTCAAGTACATGCCAAAAGGTGCATTGTACACAATTAGTAGTTTTATTAGGGCTTAGTATAGTGGGACTATGATCTCCTTAGATCTGGATGCCATACCCTTACTTATATGTTGCCCCACATAGAAGGATTTCCTTACTGCCATGGACACATGGTGATCAAAGTTCAGGTACTGTCAACTTGCGTTCCCAAGTCTCTTACCATTGTATCTTAGGGGAGTGTTATCAGTTTTCTAGGGGTGGTTGCCTTCCCAAAGGGTATAATTATGCATTTTTTGATTTAGTTTTTTTCATGGTTCTGTTATCAGTTAGTTGTCTGTGTCAGACCCTCTTGGAGGATATCTACATCTGTGGGGGATTCAATGATTACATCCAGCCTGCAGTCATCAGAAAATTTGGACAGCCAAGGGCCCTCTACATTTACCTTGACTTCAGAGAAATATATTCAAAATAAGAGAGGTCCCAATACTGAGCCTCGTGGGACACCACTAGACACAGGCCTCATGGTGGAGGTGGATTCTCCCACCCTATTTTCATGTGTCCTCTCTGTGAGCCACTTTGCTATTCATTGGCTGACATATGGATTCATTCCTAAATTTGTGAATTTATCTATAATACCTGAGTGAGGTATTGTGTCAAATGCCTTTGCCAGGATAAGTTAGGCAGTATGTACTGTTTTTCCCTGATCCATGGCTTTAGTGACCTTCTCAAAGAAGTCCACCAAATTCAGTAAGACTAAGAATGATCTGTCCTTCATGAAAATGAACTGGAATGGGTTCAGTTTTTGAAGATTTCCTATGTTTTTGATTATTAGGTTCACAGTAATTTTTTACATGGCCATGTAGATAAGACTAGTCAAACTTATGTGTCTCTAGTTCCCTGGGTCTGTTGATGGCTTGCCTTTGTGTTGAGGGATGAAAAACTTATGGGTCTGTTTGTATTTCCCTGCATCTGTTGATTGCAGTCGTTTATTCCTTAAGGATGAAGCTTGTCTGGAAGTTATAGCTGAATAGAGACTTCAGTGGGCCTGACAGGTCATGTTTCAAATTATTTAGGCGACATTCTGGGATGTTATAAGGACAAGGATGAGAGTGCAGTGAGGACCTGTTCTCTAGTGATAACTAGGGAGAAATGGTAGGGGATATTTCCTAGTGGAGAACTTGGGGTGATAAGGGGGGGTGAAATTGGAGCTAAATGTATTGCCAAGAACAAATTTGCTATATCCCCAGCTCTGTATAGGAAGTTCCATTTACTATTAGTTCAACACACTGTTGGGTGTTCCCCTTAAAGGAGTACAGCAGGTTTCTCTAATGTATTCCTCAACTTCACGGCCCTTTTCCTCCCTATTTACATTGTCCTTTGTAAAGCAACAACAATAAAGCATTTACAATTTTTATAATTCCCCTTACTTCTGTAACAGAAGCCTACCTTCTCATACTGTGATGGTTTCACTTACAAAATGATTCTCTCATGTTTGAATAAAGCTTGCTGGAGTCGCCCAATTACTGACATCATCGAGGCCAGGCAGTGCAGGTACTTTTTTTTTTAATCAGTACCCTCCCCAAAGTGACATCACCACAGCCGTCATCTGATTCTAACTAAAATAATAAGACCCACCCATTCTGTGATGTCATGGCTCCCTTGTCCTTCCCCCTGCCTGAGTGCTGTTCATTTTATTCAGTAGTAGTGTAGTAACACCGATGTTTGGAAACACAGAAATTTGGTATGCATACTTGTACATTCTGCACGGCAAATGATGCTTAGGTAGTGTATCGCTTGCATACTTCTCAGTTGTATTTGCACCAGATACTGCTAGTGTGCAGTGCGGGAATAGAAAGATTAAAACATTACTCTGGTATCAGAGGTGGCAGTGCAACATATTCATAGTGGCTTAACATGAGAGTAGCTCTAAGCAAGCACCATGTGAAACCTGAACAAGCACCTAGAATTATTCAGTGCAGCTTCCACACCTTAAGTCTGAAAATGAATTCACATACTCACATGACAGGAGTAGCTGCATATAGATGGCTAAAGGTGTATGGGCATGTCGGGTGGTTATTATACTGCAAAACTGGTATGTAATGGTGGAGATATTTGGAAGGCATGAGCAAACACACCAGTATATTAAAGCCATAGCACCAATTGAACTGGAGGCTGGCAAATAGATTTAGTAAGGGATTTTGTCCATGCACAAATATTTCAACAGTGATTCTTTGCAGTGGCATCCATTATCTGATTCAAGGTGAGTTAACCTTGATGTCCTTTATTTAAAAAAAAAAATCAATAAAAAATTTACTTTGTTATAAGTGACTTCTGGACACAAGAAAAAGGAAGGGGAAAATATAGCAATGTGGTTTGTATGTACGAAGACAAATCCAGGGACACTGCAAAAAGTTTTTTTTGCAAACCAACCAGTGGAGTAAAAACATATGAAGGCAAACATTGCATACCAACACACTTTGCACATGTAAATCTCAATTTTTAACAAGATGGAAGCATGAAGTGATACCTTAACACTTATATTAATAAAGATCTAAACTGGTTAATAGTATAAATGTTTTATTCTTTATCTCCTTGGTGCAAGACCTTGCTGGATGTGATTGCAGTCAAGTAAAGCCATGGGTATAGTGCAGCAAAAAAATGTCCCCTCTAACAAAGGAAATGCTAGAGCAAAGATAAAATTACATGAGTCAAGCACCCTGCTGAGATCTGCCAAACAATGGAATTACCAGGTCAAATTACCCTCAGGACTTTGACAGCTAGGGAAGCTAAGTGTTATGGGGGAGGGGAGAAGTAAATGGACTGGAATTCATTGTCTCACAAATTAGTGCCATTTAAACTAAATTTGAAAAAAAGGCAGCAGTAAACGGAACTTTGAGTGTGTTCTGTGGCATTTGCACTGTTTCTATTTTAAGTAGTCATCCAGCAGCAGGGAATGTTACTTACACTGTTCTATTTTACTCAGTACTTTGTATGCATGCAACATCTATGAAATGACAGGAACTTTAGGCAAATGGAGGCCTGCATGATGTAACATTTTTGAGCAAACAATGATTTCTGGGATACTGGATGGCAACCTCATTTATCCAAACCACGTCAATATGCCAGCCTCCAGGTGGTCAGAGTCTGGAATTACATATAAAAATATTTAAAATCCTGTAAATAATCCCAGAGTGCTGTTAAAGTGTAGGAAACATCATGCCATGATGTTTTAAACATGTTTTTTGAGTCTGTGGGTGCGGTACTCCTTTAATGGTAGGCAATATTCTAATCTTAGCAAAAGAATATTATAGTTTGCTTGGACCACCAAAAACCATTCTCCATGGGCTACTGATCAGTGGTGTAGCTTGAGTTTGTGCAGCCTGGGGATATCTTTGAATTTGCCACCCTTCCCCCTCACAAAATCATGGTTGAATGGGGCCCACCAGCCCTTCCCCCTACAGCCATTCCAGTATCCCATTACTTGGCTATTTCTCCCCATTTACCATAAGCAATGTAATGTGCATACTGCTTTATTTCTATGATGAATATTTGGATTTCATTTAAAACTTTTATTTTACATTTTATAGCACAAACACTAACCGACATCTACTAAACAAAGCAATACAGTCTCACAATGAAAATAGACTTAGCATTAAAACTTCTCTGCCCTTGAAACTCACATTCATTGAAACCCACATTAAAAAAAAATGCATTTGGCCAGTGGTGGATAAAGATTACCTTTGTGCTGTTTTCAAATCATCCGCCCCTTGCACATGAAACAGATATGTGTTCTTTGACACACCTTCCTGATTGTATTAAATTACATTCCTTGAAGAATACAGCACATTTGTTAGAGTGTGTTTAAATTTATTGTTTTGAACATTTTTCCAGTAAGCAATTAAACAAAATGCATGAACCGGTAATGACAAAACTGACCAATTCAAAACGTTTCCATCCTAAAAATCTACTCAAACTTCTACAGTCCACCAGTATCAGTAAATATGCACAATCTCTGCAGAAGTAAAAGTCACCTAAATAATTCCACATTAAAAGAGCTGTAAGATCTGTAACTAATGAAGAGGTTGCTGCTAACAAACAACTTTATATTTCATTGTTTCATCTACAAATAAAGTGCTTGTTGCCCGTGAGGAATAAATTGCCTATGTTATATTAAAAAAAAATTATAAGCTAGTGACATTGCAATAGGAAATGGATGGCAAACTGATAACAAGTTCATAGCTACTAGGTATCTCCACCAAGGAGGACATTCTAAGGAGAGCAGCATCCATCCCCTTTAAAACTACAACACAGCACAGTATCAAGAAATCCATCTACATACTGCGGGGGTAGAACCCACACCCTCCTGCATCAAAAGCAAGTATTGTACCTGTTGTGCTACTAATAATGACAGAAACAGAGTTGGCATAAGCAGCACTAAACTTATCTCCCCCTGAAGAACTATGCAGCACAAAAATCTGGAAAAAGCCAAAATTTATGGGGGGGGGGTAAAAGTCAAAAACTAGGAACATATTTTAAACACTGCTTGTATAATCCTAGAAAAGTTGCTAGAATAAAATGTTTTGCATTACCATGCATTTTCTGAAAGATAGAAAGACTGAATTCGCTTCTCACTAATTTGCCAGAAAACCACAAATTTTAAGAGAAACAGACTGAAAGTATGAGGCAAACATTCCAAACTCCTTGAATCACAAGTGGTGGTGGTATGGGTAGAGAAGTTAGGATCTTGCTCCTTGTACCTAAGGTACAGGGTTTGAGGCTGAGTAACTCTAACCAGCACTTATACCTAACTGGGGCATTCACACACACACACACACACACACACACACCAGAGTACAGTACAGTTCAGCCATTAAACACACACACACCAGAGTACAGTACAGTTCAGCCATTACATACACACACCAGAGTACAGTACAGTTCAGCCATTAAATACACACACACACCAGAGTACAGTACAGTTCAGCCATTAAACACACACATACACCAGAGTACAGTACAGTTCAGCCATTAAACACACACACACCAGAGTACAGTACAGTTCAGCCATTATACACACGCACCAGAGTACAGTACAGTTCAGCCATTAAACACACACACCAGAGTACAATACAGTACAGTTCAGCCATTAAACACACACACATCCCTACCTTCAATAAGTAATATTTGACATTTGTTTTTGTTTACCAGGAAAGTCCACTGGATTGAGCAAAGACTATTTTCAGTGGAGGCCTGGGGAGAAAAGCTCCAGTACACTAAGTAATTACAGTAGTAACTACTTCTTTTTGCATGACTACTAGAACACCACTGTTGGTATTCCTCCACAATTGCAATCTTGTAATAAGAAGTTACAGTGGCCAACATTGCTGAATTGTTTTAAGAGAATTCCAATCTAATAACTAAAAATGGAATGCATTTTGGTATTACCAATATTTTTGATTCTCCTGCAAACTTTAATGGCCAAGTGTGTTTAGAAAAACATTAAAGCATGTAGTTACACTTAGTAAGTACTGACTTGAATATACAAAAGCATGGCACTTCCAGTATCTAAACATTACAGAAAACCAGCTCATTTATTTACATTTCTAATACTGCAAGTATTCCCACACACCCCCAAAAGAAATACACAGTTAAGGTGGTGGAGGGGGATCTCATCTCTGATGTCCTTTCCTTCCCTTGGTAAGTACTTTCTATGGTAACAACACATATGATGTCTTGGTGGCATGACTGACACACATGCACACACATCTGTTGCATGTTATCATTCAACACGCACACAAAGTTAAAAATCAAGAAAAAATGTTCTTTCTATATATACATATGTTTATTACTTTGCTATAAGATGATACAATGCACTTCAATAAGCTACCCAAGCTCCCTTTAAAATAGGTATATGCAATCAATTTCACTGCAACTAAAAATGGAGACTGTGGTGACAAATGTTACCACGAATATGCAACAAGCAAATCCCACCCAAAAGTAATCCATGTGGGTGACAAAAAATGCAGATGTGCACATTGCATACTAAAAAAGTCTATTATTAAAAAAATAAATGGCTACCTACCTGAAAAAATTACAGCAGTTAGAGTTTACAGCAGCAGCAACTGGGTTAATTGGCATGCTCTTCCTGTTCAATAAACTGTTCAATATGTTCCATTGACACTGCCAAAATACTGAAGTTCTGATTCACTTGTCACCACTTCTGCTTTCAACAAATAAAAATGCTGAAGTACATGTAGGAAATTAAAGCAAAGTAATCACAGCCCACCAACCCCCAAATGCAGCATGCAGCCGTTAACAAAGCACATTGCAGCTGTAGTGCAGCAGCAGAGTTCAGTTCGGCCATTAATGCAATGTGAATGCTGAGTTAAAGTTTGACCCAGTTAAATAACATAAAACCACACACAGCCTTCAAGTTCAGCCGTTGATGTTTGACCCAGTTAAATAATGTAAAACCACACACAGTCTGAGCCTTCATAGATTCATAGGTTCATAGGTAGGTACTAGGCTATCGGCCCAAGGGCCTACGCAAGCCTAGCCAGCAAGGTTCAATAGCTTACGCCACCCAAGAAAGTTATTTTCCTGTGCCACTGTCCAGCAGAGACATAGAAGTGATCCCCAGGGTGTATTTCCTATTTCCCATCCACTCATCAAGATTTTTCTTGAAGAGTGATAATGAAGAACTTTGCTTGACATAGATGGGTAGCTTGTTCCAGAGTATAGGAAGTCTCTGGGACAGGAATCTATCCCTCCAACATGTCCTGTTTATCGTGGTGACAAAGTTTAGGACCCTAGAGCATGTAGCTCAGAGGGATTGGGATTTTTTTTAGGTGTAGCATGTCCAACAGCTCTGGGTTTGACATAGCTTTATATATTAGGCAGATATCACCTCGAAGTAGGTGATATGCTACAGAGTAAAGCTCTTTGTGAGGTACTTCTGTGACCTTTCTAACTGCTGCAGATGTCTTGTGAGGTACATTCCAAAAGGGGTGTTGTACTCTATAATGGGTCAAATGAGTGACAAGTAGAGGGAAACAATGACCTCTTTTTTCCTGGATGAGAACCCTTTTATGATGAGGTGTGTCACGTAGAAGGACTTCCTGACTACTGTGGCGATGTGACTATCAAAGGAGAGACTACTGTCCACCTGGGCCCAAGGTCTCTTATCACGCATTCGGTGTTAAGCAGATTGCTGCCTATGTGGTAGTTCATGGGTACAGAGTTTTTACCAAAGGGGATGACACTGCATTTTTTGGCATTGAGCTTGAGGCCATGGCTCTGACACCAGGCATCTGTCTCAGTGAGTCTCAACTGTAGGTTGTCCACATCATTTGGGACATCAGCTGTTGCTGTTTGAGCCAGATAAATAACATAAAACCACACACAGAGCAACGTAAAACCACACACAGAGCCTTCAAGTTAAGTAAAACAACCCATAAAACCACACATGTTAAATAACATAAAACCACACACAGTGTGAGCCTTCAAGTTCAGCTGTTAACACCTCTATCAGCTATAAGTAAACGTGACAGCCATTAGATTGACTACAATGCAGTTAAGACATTCAAACACAGCACCTTTAATAAAGTAAATGAACACACAAAGTACCTGCTTCTGTAGAAGCCGTTAGATGACCTACGTAAATAATTAATACATGAACGAACATTTCATTTATGAAGTGCCAACTGCCAACCATTCACAGAGCTTTCAATACATGAAAACACATGAATGAATGTTTCATAAGTGCCTACAAATTTTCCCGGACTCCCGATTAAATAAAATGCAGTTAGACGTTCAGTCCTCCCTGTCCCCACCGAAGCAAAATCAAGCCTGGGCGCAGATGGAGTCCAAGAAAAAAAATACTCCAGTTAAGAAGTAAGAACAGGCGCACACTAAAAATGCTTCCTACCTAACTCCTGGTGCCCCACAACATACTGTTACACATGTCACCAGAAGAGTTTGGACTCGGGGCCAGCAACTCATTTCCTGACAACAGTGCAGTTCAGAAGTACTCTCCAGACACACAACCCACATATGCATTATTCACTACCTATTCAGCCACGTAACACACACAGAGGGAGGGAGCTGTTAGGTTAGATTACCTATGAACACGAACGTTTCATTAAATAAGTGCCTGCAGCACATGAATCCAAAAGTAAGTATTAAAGTGCCATTTACACACAATATTTCTGCAGGCTGCAGCAGCTGTTAAAGTAGAAGATGTTTTACCTGGAGGAGGAGCTGTGCTGGAGGAATGTTGTGTGGTCTGCAGAAGCTGAGGTCATCACCGCTGCACGTGATGATGTCAGGAATAAAAAATAAAAAAACACAGGAAATTCAGAAATTAAAGGGGCTGTGTGGGAATTCCTGGCACCCCAATATTTTGCCCTCAAAACCGGTATTTACCGAGCATTTCGGTACGGTTGAGAAGTATGACATATATATATATATATATATATATATATATATATATATATATATATATATATATATATATATATATATATATATATATATATATATATATATATGGGTAGTAACATCTAATCATCCCCCAGATATGCAGTAATAGCTTATTCCTGCAGGGAAGGGACCATTCCCATGCAGCACGGCAGTGCGCCATGCATATTCATGAAGGTATGAAGTGAATAATGCATACCTCCCAGCCCATCAGAGAAAGAAGTCTGGACAAAGCCATAAGGGACAATTGTCCCTACAAAGCCAGAAAGTTGATAAAATAACAGGTTTAGCATTAGCATGGATATTCTGAAGGGAATAAGTTTATGAAGTAAAAAACACCACAAATAACATTTTTATTCACATGTGCAATAAAGTTTAAGCATAGCTGCATGGGTGTGCCTGTTGCTTAGCTATGCTTAGCCCAGCTGAAATGGCACGATAAGTTAAATAGCAATAGATATCCAGCATAAGCATACGTGCAATAGTGTTGCGGTTAGAGCATGTGCCTTGCATGTAGTCCTTCATGGTTCGAACCTCACCAAATCCATTTGTATGTGTAAACATTACAATTTTAATTTATTTGTATATTTATGTAGGAAGTAACTTATATTTCTCAACCAGAGTAGTGTATTAGGCCCAGATGTGAGGTGTCAGTGTAATAAAGTAGTGAAACCCCCATATAACACAAGTACCCCATACAGTATAGCAACACAAAAATAAATGTAATTACAGCACATTGGAGGATATCAGGGAAGGCAAACAAATTTATATTATGTAATGAATAATGAATCAATCCCATACAGGTGATAGTCCAATAAAATACAACATAAGCAATGCTAAGCACTACTAAGCTATGCTGACCAGGTGTAAGCATTGTGTACATATAAATGCTAAGCAATGAGTAGCCCAGCTAAGATTTCCCATTGGTAAGCAATGCTAAACCTGCCCCTTTAAGCACTTTCAACCATATGTCAGGTGTTGGAGAGGGCATGCGCTTTTGGGCACAACGCTGGGGCATACAGGAGTTCAAGGTCCTGGTAGGATTCCTGGTAAAAAAAACATGATGTGAGACTGCTGCAGGACCAGTATCAGGGCTGCTAATATAAAGCAGAAACCTGTGAAAGCCTCACCCGTGACCTCACCAGTGCCTCTGGTATCCCTTGGACTTGTGAGCAGGTCTGACACCACTATGCCGATTTGAAATGGAGGAAGAGGGAGCTCAGTGGGTCCAAGAGTTAAGACAGAGGGGTGATGTCTCAGCAGTGTGTAGGTATTCATAGCAATAACTGTTTAGCAAAGTCCAGCCTGTGCATGTGATGGATAGGTATGCCTAAATGTTTCTCTATTTTCATTACAGCTCCAGCTGAGCGGGCTGTTAATCAGGAAGCCATACCAGTAGGTAGCAAAGACTGCATCGCAAGGCTGGTGAGTATCAATCCTGCTTGTAGTAGTCATGCCAAATAAATATAAAGGGGTATAATGTCATCTGGCAGTAGAAAAACTGTGTATGGCTTGTACAGAATAAACCAGACAATATGACAGTAATAGTCCCATACAGGTCATATAGAAATAAAACTGTAACTGCCTGGCAATAAATTTCTAAATACTGGACTGGTTGTGTTTACTCTGGTATTGTATGGCATAAAATGTTGCATTCCCAAGATCTGATATCTGAATAGTAATGTTGTGTTAAGCACTGTTTCCCACACTGTGCTACATAAAAATATGTCTAGGAATATCTGTATAAGAATGTTGTAATTACAAGGTCAGATTGTACAACCAAGAGAGAAAACACTGAAAGCAGAGATAGCAGTTTCTCAATAGCTCACTCTGATGAAATGCAAACTGTTGAATTTTTAGCAGACACAGCCATGGTTCGAATCCCGGGAATGGTAGTAAGCTGTATGCATAATTTTAACTAGAATTTTGTAAATATGTGTAGAAACAGTCAGGTAGTGTTAACAAACATTCCCCCCACAGGTCTTCAGGTAAGAGAAGTAGAAAATAGCTATACAATGGTTGAATTATACACTGTGTACAAGCATACCACTGCCCAAACCAAGACCACAGGTTATTGTAATTATATGTGTAGAGTAATGATTAGAGCAATGATCATTAAAGTTGTGAATACTGCAAGGATATACAAGTTATTAACTGACATCTCTCTCTCCCCACCACCATATCTGCAACAATAATCTAAACACACAAATCAATGGGTACGTTTTACACCAAACTTACTGTTGGGACATATGTCCTATTGTTCAACAAATATTGAAATGTTTTTCTATTAATGTTCCATGTTGAAATACTATCATTGGTGGCCTGCTGCTATCAATGTAACCTGTATGCCATTGTAATGGCCACTGTGGTTCCATATATCCATGTGTTCTGTTTGCTATGCAACTGTTCCAAATCTGTTGTTTTGGGTTAATGGGAATATCTATGGATGCTGTTATAACTAATCCTGGATTGTGTTGACAATTACTAACCCACGTATGTTCTAAAACTGCAACACCATAGTATGTTTGGGAAGGCTGGACCCAGCGGTCCCACCTCTCCCACTTCATATGGCCATGACACCGGGCCACAGCACAGCTGGGATCCACCCTGGGACCTTCTCGTCCGCTGGTCCTGCACCACCTTTGGGTGGAACCACCTCAGGGAATGGTGCTCAAACCCCCTGGCAGTGAGCACAGACAGGATACTGCCACCCTAAGCCAGGTCCAGGGATTGGTGTGTAGCAAGGTCAGAAAGGAGTTTGGAGATCTGCTATGCCAGCTTGAAGGCCATGTGGTGCAATTAGAGGGTCAGCCTGCCCCTGCTGCTCAGCCCCCAGCACAGCCACTTTTGGGGCTGTGAAGGTGCAGTGGTGACTGCCCATGGGTGAGGATCTCAGTCCTACTGTTTCCATTTGGGGGCTCATGGGCTTCTGATTCCCAAAAACCTCTCCCCGTCCAAGGTGTTTACCCCCCACATGTGTCATATACTGCCCCTGTATGTTGTCTTGTCTGTCTGGTATGTCTTCCTACCCAACCTACCTCAACAAATATACCCACTATCCCTCCCCAACATTTCACTCTCACCTTAAAAAAAGGGCAAGCTGTTCTCCCCAAATATTTCACCCCATACATAGCTGTCCATTTTGCACACGTGTCCACTGGACACATGTAATCTGGTCTAATTGGCATCACAAAACATTATTGTTGTCCTCACCCCTCTTCCAGCGGTTTGAGTGTCCAAATATACCTCTAAATTCAGTATATATGCCCAGCTGTTGCTGTAAAAAAAATGGACAGCCATGGGCCTTCCCTACACCCATCCTGTACATCAGTAGCTACTTTCCCTATTGTCTTTCCTTCTGCATGCCCCCTTTTTTACCACTTTCCTATCACCCCTTTTTTCTTTTCTTTTAAAGAATTTAGCATGGGGTAAGTGGGAGTAAGCTGTTTTTAGCAGTA
>NC_056731.1:1780146214-1780236214 GCF_019279795.1 Protopterus annectens
CCTGGGGAAAATTTGTGTCAGTGGAGAATTTAATGGCAGCTCCTAATTTGCAATCATCTAAATATTTAATCAGCCAGAGGCCATTGACATTGGTCTTGACTTCAGAGATGTAAATGCTGAAAATGAGCTGTTCCTAGACTAATCCCTGAGGGACTCTGATTGTGACTGGCCTCTTTGTAGAGGAGAACTCCCCAACTCTAAGTTCCTGGGTACTGTCTGTGAGCCAGCTGGCTATCCAATGGGTGACATAAGGGTTTGTACCTAACCTCTTGAGTTTGTGAACAATACCCTAGTGGGGTATTGTGTCAAATGCCTTGGCCAAGTCAAGGTAGGCAGAGTGAACCATTTTGTCCTTATCCATTGTTTTGCCGACCTTCTCAGTGATATCCACCAGGTTGCATAAGCATAGGCATGACCCTGATGAAACCAAACTGGACTGGGTCTACTGTCTGGAGGTTTCCTATGTAATTTTTGATCATTTCCATGATAATTGTTTCCATGACTTTGCATATGAGACTAGTGAGACTTACGGCTCTGTAGTTTCCAGGGTCTGTAGATGACACATCTTTCTATGATTGTTGCTGTTCATCACTCATGAGGAATGAAACCTGTTTAAGGCTACAGTTAAATATCAATTCCAGGGGCCTGATAGGTCATATAGTGTTCTTGGCCTAGAGAGAGAACATTATGGACCTGTTCCCTAGTAATAGCAGGATGAGTTATATTTGATGGTATTTCCTGAGGGAAGGTTGAGAGGTAGAGAGGGATAAAGTTGGGGATGGATTAGTTAGCCAGTAGGTTTGCTATATCTTCTAGCTCAGTATAGGTGGCTCCATTAGCAATATGCTCTGCATACAATTGTGTATTGCCTTTGAGGTTGCAGACATAGTTAAAGAATGCCTTGTGTTTGTCCTTGGCCTGGGAGGCCAAATTTACCACAGATTTTGCTTTGATAGACTTTTTTTCCCTGTTTGTTGTTTGTTTAGTTTGATGAGAGTGCTTTTATCTTGCTGGGTGCAGCACTTCCTAATTTTTGCAATTAATGTCTTCCTTCTGTTATAAAGCCTGTTGATATTGTGATTCCACCAGGTGGCTTGTTTTTTGAGTTAGTTCTGTATTTTCTCCTGGTGGGTACAGCTGCCTCTTTGTAGCTATTAACATGCTTGTATAGGGTTTCTATGAACAGTTCCTTGTAGGCATCAGTGTTCTAAGGGTCTATGGGGGCTTGAAATTTTTCCAGGTTATCATTTAATCATAGGAATTTGGCCTTAGAGTAGTTCCCGAATATTCTAGAGTTAGCTGGGTTTCCAAGTTTTATTTTACTTCAAAGGAGACCATTTTGTGGTTTAACCTTACCAGAGAGGACATTAGCTAGGGAGTGTGTAGCACTCTGCCATATTAGTGATAACCAGATCTAGTATGGTTGCACCCCTGCTTAGTGTATTGCCAGTTCCTTTTTCAAACTCATCCTCCATCCAGGTTTTGTATCAAGTGAATGCAGAACAGCTGCAGTCATTCCACTGCATAAGGGAGGACCTTCCACAGACCCAGGCAATCACAGACCCATAAGTCTTACTGGACTCATATACAAAGTCATGGAAAGACTTATAGTGGATCTAATCAAGCTTGAAAGCTGTTATAGCCAATGCTAGAGGATTTTATGCTTTATTTTGGTATATTAAATGTAGTCTTTTTGTGGAGATTCACATGGCCATTATGGTTTATTTTTTAATTTTTCTTTGGTGGTTATTATCTAACTGATTAATCAGAACATAGGGAACCTCCAAACACTGAATCCATGTCAGTTTGGATTCATAAAGGGCAGGTTACTCAACCTGGTGGATTTTTTTGAAAAGGTCACAAAAGCACATAATGAAGTCAGAATGGTACTCACTGCATACATCAACCTGGCCAAAGCTTTTGACACATTTCCCAAATCAGGCCTAGTGGAAAAGCTAACTAAACTGGGAATAAGCACTGTGTCACCTGCTGGATTGCCAAATGGCTCACAGATAAGATGCAGATAATCAAAATAGAGGAAATTACGTCCACAGAGAGACTAGTCACCAGTAGAGCCTACTAGGGTTCTGTATTAGGACCTTTCCTGTTAGCCATCTACTTTTCTGAAGTAAAGCCAATACCAAAAGACTCTGGCTGACCAAGTTTGCAGTTGGCTACATGTTAGGAGCAGTCATTGAATCCCCAAATGACTTAGCCAGCTTACAGGAAAGTTTGTCACAAATAAACAACAGGAGCTAAAATCATGGACTAAAACTAAATGCCAAAAAAACTGCATTATTCTATCCTTTAGGAAGTCATCTACCTCAGGGAACTGCCACATTGATAATATACCACTAAGAATTTACCCTGTTGTTTGGGATTTGGGAACTTATGTTGAGAGTGACATAACGTTTGACCAACAAGTGTCCATTGTTCTAAGAAAGTCCTATAGTGCAAAATAGTGTAAGAAACTTCTCTGTCCAAAGGCATCGTGTCTAGATCTAGGGATGTTTTTGTCCTCCTTGGCTCAGTCCTCATTAGGCCAATCATTGAATGTCTATTTACACTGATGAAGGACTTTTTATCTGAAAGCTTTGTAAATTAAAAGTTTTAATGACTTTTGCAGAATATGTTCTGTTTTTATCCTTGTTTGTTCGTTCATTGTGCAGTTCTGCTCAACTGTGGTCTCAATCCATTTTTTATTCTGACATACATTGTATCAGAATCTTTTTAGGTCTAACATAGGCCTTTCAGCACATTGGTGATTTCATGCCATTCCTCACTGTGAGATTTCTCCTGTGGCACATTTAGTTAATACTGACTTCCAATACATGTGCAGTCAAATAGGCACTGGTTCAAATCTAAGAATGTTTATGTGCAAAACAATATCAAAGAGAAAAAGCTGCTCACCCAACAATCATTGATAAGGCTAAATGTTCTTTTGATACCTCAGAATAATTTTTATTTGATATATGACCATCAATTGGTATGACCATGACTTTGAGTAGCATCTTACCCTCACCAAAAATGATGCCACAATATGAAGACAAGATGATCAATTTCAACAATTGGCTTAAGTATTCGTGTCATTCAAAGGGGATCCAATGCCTGTCAGCCTGGGATGACATGCTCGACAAGCCACGATGATTCACTAGGGATAGCTTGCACCTGTCACCCCTGGACTTTCGGATATTGGCAAAGGCTCTTGCTTCCCCCATAGTGCCTTTTTTAGGCAAGGCTCAAAAAACAAACCCACCTCCATAGGTATTACAAGGGATAAAAAACTAAAAGTAATGCTACTCAATGCAGAAGTCTAAACCTCAAGATGCATGCACTCGAAACTTTCCTTAGCATGGAGAACATCTATATCTGTGCAGTAACAGAAACCTGGTTCAAGGCTCCCGAGAGCACCCCAGCACTACCAGGTTATACCTCATACCATGCTTTTCGGCCCCAAAACTTGGACTGAACCACAAAAGGAGGGGGAGTATCAATATTTGTCAAAGATACCCACACCTCCAGGTTGGTGGCACAGCACAAAGCATCAGAGACTATCCATGTGCAACTAACAGTGGGCAAAACTGCCTTCCAGTTTATAGCCTGCTACAGACCACCCTCCCAAATGCAGGAACCCCACTCGGCCTTCCCGAGAACACTGGAAAATATGAAGGTCTCTCCAAACACCATCATATTGGGTGACTTCAACTACCCAAACATAGACTGGGAGCATTGCTCTAGCTCCAATACCCTAGCCCAAAGGTTCCCAGAATTTATAAACTCAAATGTTATGGAACAACTTGTTACCACTCCCACAAGAAGGGAAAACATGCTAGACCTGATCATCACCAACATGGGGACTCTATGCTCCAGACCAGAAGTGTATCCCTCACTGGTAAGATCAGACCATAAACTAATCTCACTGGATATTCACATCCCGACCCCACCCCCTGCCCAGAAAACCACAGTGAAAAACTTCTCTAAAGCAAATTTCACACTCCTCAAAACCGAGGTGGAATCTTTCAAAGCCCTCGAGTCTATGGAAAATACGGCCCAGAACTCAGAATCCTTTATCAACACATTCTATGAACACCTTCAGGAATGCATGGATCATGCAATCCCAAATAAAACCATGACCCAATCCTCCAAAGGCAGATGTCCTGCCTGGTGGTCCCCAGCCATAAACAAACTATACAATAGAAGGAGGAAGCTACTACATAATAGAGAAAGCCCCCAAAAAGGGAAGGCATCTCTGATCAGTATTAGCAAAAAACTACGGGCACTCATAAAATCGTCTAAGGCCAGCTTCAAGAGAAAAATTGCACAGGACACTAAGGATAATCACAAGGCTTTCTTTAGTTATGTTAGGAACCTGGGTGGGAATTCCCAGATATGCTCAGAATTAGTCCAAAATGACAAAAAATACATTGAACCCACAGACATTGCCAACATCCTAGCTGACAGGTTCAGCGGAAACTCCCCCCCCTCCCCACCAAAAGGGCAAATATCTATCCCATCAGAGTGCTGCCCCCCTGATATCTCAGATGCTCAGGTAAGATCTGACCTGTCCAAAGCAAAAAACACAGCATCAATGGGACCAGACGGTGTCCCAGGCTGCGTCCTACATGAACTCCAAGAAGAGCTAAACCCAAACATAAAACTACTGTTCAATCTCAGCCTTACTACAGGATATGTACCCAAAGTGTGGCGTACAGCAACAGTGGTCCCTCTCCACAAAGGTGGTGCCTCAACGGATCCTGGAAACTATCGCCCCATAAGCCTGACTAGCTTGGTCTTTAAAGCTATGGAAAGGATCATCATGAACCTCATACATAAAGATTTTGGGGAACTACAGACACTGGATCCTACCCAGTTCAGCTTTGTTAAGGGCAGATCCTGCCTCTTAAACTTGGTTGATTTCTTTGAAACAGTCACCAAGGCCATTGACGAGGGGAAGGTGGTTCACACAGCTTACCTGGACCTCGCAAAAGCCTTCGATACAATACCCCACTCGGGCATTATAGATAAGCTCACCAGCTTAAATATAAACCCCTATGTCACTAGATGGGTTGCAAACTGGCTCAAGTTCAGAACCCACATGGTTAGAATTGCTGGAGCCATGTCAGACTCCAAACCAGTTACAACTGGCATCCCACAAGGCTCAGTCCTGGGACCTCTCTTGTTCGGTATATATTTCTCGGAGGTACAGGCCAACACGGAAGGACTGTGGCTGACCAAGTTCGCAGATGACTGCAAACTGGGCACCATAATCAACTCTCCATCTGACACAAGCATCCTCCAAAAGGGCCTCATAGAAACAGACAGCTGGTGCCAGAGCCATGACCTCAAGCTAAACGCCAAAATTGTATAGTCATCCCCTTTGGCAAAAACAAAGTGCCCACAAATTACCACATAGGTGGTAATCCATTAAGTACAGAAGAAGTAATTAGAGACCTGGGGACCCAAGTTGATAGCAATCTCTCATTTGATAACCACGTGGCCAAAGTGGTTAGAAAAACATTTTATACAGCCTACCTAATCATGAAGGGATTCACATCTAGATCAGGGGAGGTCATCGTGCCTCTTTACTCATCCCTCATCAGGCCCATAATTGAGTACAATGCCCCTTTTGGGATGTACCTTACCAGACACCTGCAGCAACTGGAAAGACCCCAAAAGTACCTCACCAAGAGGATCAAAGGGCTCAAACAAATGCCATATGCTGCCCGGTTAAAGAAACTCCAGCTCTACTCAGTGGCATACTGCCTGCTCAGAGGTGATCTGTGCCTGACATATAAAGCCATGTCCAACCCGGAATTAGTGGACATGCTGCACCTCAGAAAATCCAAATCCCATTGAGCTACGCGCTCAAGAGACTTGAACCTCAGCACTGAAGTAAATAGGACATGCTGGAGGGACAGATTCATAACCCAGAGGCTCCATTCACTCTGGAATAAAATCCCAGTCCAGGTTAGGCAGAGTCCCTCATTGGCTCTCTTCAAGAGGAATCTTGATGAGTGGATGGGAGATCATAGGTTTACCCCGGGTATCACTTCTGTGTCACTGTTAGACAGAGGCACAGTATACTAACCTTGAAAAAGGGCATAGCAAAATTAATTTAAAATGGGTGGCGAAAGCCAAACACACTCTGGCTAGGCTTATAAATGCCCTAGGGCATATAGCCTAGTATGAACCTATGAACCTAAAACCCTGTCTTAGTTCAGACCTTGAATGCTAGCTTTTCTTAACCCTTTATGTTACTATCTCCTGTGGCAGACACAGTTTATACACAACTCTGTAGGGTGTGGAAAGTATTGGCACAGGTTTGAAGCTAGTCAGGTATGTCTGGCAGATAGGAGAGACTTTGATGAATTGCGATATAGCATAGTAACATGGCCACATTTGTTTGGGTCTCAGGCTCCATGTTAGGGGAGCCATAAGCATCCCAAAACAATACTGGTATAATCCCTTCAAGTGTGGTCTTCATGACACTGCAGATGTGCTTATTTCTGTGACAGTGATTGCTACACCTCTGTCTGAGGTCTGACTTCAGGCATGTGTTCAAGTCAGGCAAGATGTAGCTGTTGAGTATGCCAGATAATGAGTACAGACATTACTATTTAACCAAAATAATGAGAATTTCCATGACTTAATGCAAACAGTTATGTATACCTTTTATTATTTTATTCACAATATATGGCTTTAAAGGCAATAATGGGATATTCATCATTTCTTGATGTGTGCCATTTGGCAAATGTGTCACAATGTATGAGTGGACCTGTGTTATGATACTTTCTTGTGTTTTCTTTTTTTTGTGTGTAGCTGATGTTATTATAGTCACTGTTGTACTTCCTTATGAGCATGCCTTGTATAATGATGTACTAGATGCATGCCATTGTAGCAAAAAACACTTTAAGTAATCAGTGTTATGAGATAGTCCTTGCCATTTGTTTAAAAGTAATAACATTAGCCTAGATTGTTTTTTTCCACTGTCTGTGCAGTGGAGTTATTTACCTACACATGTGAAAGAATAACATCCATTACAGGAAGTGTGAGGTTAGTGTACGAAATGTAACTTTTCAACAGTTCAATTACTAATACACGTTAATGTTTCACCTGGTTGTGATTTATGTTACTGTACTGTCATACAGGTATTACTGATATGTTTAACAAGGCTCACTTCGGAGCTGGATGTGATGCACAACAGGATGACATGCTGCATTTGATAGACTTTTGTATTCCAACATGTATGGCATGGCTGTTGAAGCAGTAAGAGCACACATAATATGAATGATTACACTCACACAAATACATTATTCTCAAATCATTATAACATGACAGGTTGTACATTGCCCCATGTAGCTGATGTCATCATATAGTACTGCCAGCATGTTAAGTTTGGCCTACGTCTTGTAGGGCTACGTACCTTTTTTGGCATTTCTATCACACATACTTACATACATCACATGCATAAGAATATACTGACATTCTTACACACTCAACTAGTTGTCAAGAGATTAATTACATGAGTTTTGCCTTGATTTATGTGCATGTTAGTATATGCCATATGATCATGCCCCTCATTTTGCAACTACATACATCTCACATTTGTTATAGTTAGACAACTGTATGTATGAAGAACAGAATGGTATTCTGTTGATATGCTGGTCAAAGCAACAGTTCTGTTGATATGTCAAGTCCTTCTGGATTGCAGTACATGCATGCACAGCATGTATGGACAGTCACACTTTCTACCATTCACAACATGCAAGCTGCTGCTGCAAATGCTTGTTTTGTAAATGAATAATATTATTGGAATGATTTTGCAGGTGTGTGTGTGATTCATTTTCAGTCTTTCCTCATTTATGCATGTGTGTACATTGTCATTACAACTTCATTACTGTTTTCTTCATATGTATAAGGCAATGAAAGGGTTACCCTTCTTTTAACCAGTTTGTATATTGTCACATCAGTCATGTGAATGCAAATTATTTGTTTGAATTACTCTCACAGTAATAGACGTAGCTGGACATACACGATGTACTCCAGTGAGCACATTTTTCTGACCATGACTCAGAGAATGTATAATGGAAATGCTACATATTTTTTATAACTGCCCAAACGATTGCATAATGAAAATTCATATACAAAGTATGTTTTTCTAAGACAAAATTACCTCTAAAATAACCCTTTTATGGTTCCAAGTGGCAACAGTTGAAAATAAAAGTCTCTTTCTGAAGAACACAGGGAAGCAGTTTGAGAACTGAGTAATTTTTTAAATGACAGGTGGGTGGTGAGGGAAACAGCATAACATTGAGTACAAATGAAAAATTCCCAGAACACACACATGATGTGCACTGCCAGCAGTGCATGCAATATCCCTGAGGAGATGAAATGTGAGGGAGCATTTCATCCACTAAGTCAGTAAGGGATACAAGCAACAGTTCACTGTGGAGGCTGTGCTTTCCTTGCCAACTGTTATCTCACCACTCTACTTTAACATCATTTTATATGTATTGCATTCACTCCCTTTGTTACACTGTAGCTTTGTCCCTTTTACCTCCTTTTTTCAACAATTCCTTTTTATTATGTAGCTGTATCCTTGAGTGTGCAGGATTACTTCTATTGTTATTAATAATGATTAATTAGTAGTGTTTGTACATGAATTAATTTATATATAACTACACATACCTTGATGGCACAGTGGTGTAGCAGCTGTTTTGTTGCCTCACAGCAAGAGGTTTTCGGGTTCAGCTGTCGCCTTGGTTCCCTTTTGTGCAGAGTCTGCATGTCCTCTCTGCATTTGTTTGGGTTTCCTCCAGGTGCTCTGGTTTCCTCCCATGTTACAAAGATATGCTTCTGGAGTGTTTCCCCCTAAGCCTCTGCTGAAAATAGACTTCATTCCAAGTCAGACTTTCCCGATAAACAAATGTTAAATAAATTTAAAAAGTGCCAACTGCCTCTAAATTATGTACTTCAATTTGCTCTTACCTTCTATTGTGCCATCTGCACATGCTCACTTAGTGAGCTTCGGCTTATTTACAACCTGTTGTTTATATTGTGTGCTCATGCCTAGCTGCACCTCAACATGGCCACTAGTAGGTGTTCTGGTCATTAGAAAGTGCTATTTTATATACAGGATTGCTTAGCGGTTCACATATTCGATAAGTACTGCTGCTCTTCACTCTAACATGAATGAAACGTAGGCTTAACTCAACATGTACATACTTGTTGATGAATATACAGGACAGTCTTTTCTCTGGCAATGGGAAATATGAGTAATTTTTACTGCAAAAGAATATTCCCTTCACATAGTTCTTTGTCAAAAAGGTCTGACTATGGTTGCACCCCAGATAATTCTCCATTAGGGCCCACACCTCCTTTTTTTTCCACCAAAGTTTGGCCTTTTGCTCTTGAAGGACGACTGACTCATCCACTACCTCAATACCCATCTCTCTTCTCTGTCATCTCACCTTCTAGTCACTTGGCTGAGTGGGCCGGGAAGCCACAAACACATTATATCTTCCAAAACTCCTTTAGTTGATATTACTATCAGTTTATGTGACTATTAGGCAGGCAAAGCTTTAATTTCATATTTCAGCAATATTACAGAATCATTATATACCATCACTGTGGTGAAATAAAGTTATTGTGCCATGCCAAACATATTCACACTTTGTTGCCAATAAAACAAGCTTTATCTCTCATGCTCACACAGTCAGTCAGAAATCTCAGAATAAAATAATGTTTATTAAATATACACAGACAGTACTAACAAAACTAATTCAGGAATACAACTTTTTAGGAGCATGTGCTAAGTTTTGTTCTATGCCATGTTCCCTATTTTACTCACTGCTGTGCCTTTCCTTACCATTTTTTTAATTTCTCCAAATCTTTTGGGTTTCTAATACCATGACAGGAATGTACCCCATTCCTAAGTCAAAGTATGATTAAAGTTCATGAAACTAGTGTTGTTTCAATCTCTGATGTCAGCCAAAAGTGCTGTTCGCAGCACCCACTATGTGCCCAGTAATGACTCATTCTGCAATTCGCATGGGGTTACATGGACCGGTAACATATCTAAATATGATTGCAGATTCTTTTTTATAAGAGCCATTGCTCCTACTACTATTGGAACTGTCTGGGTATCTTTCTTCCTGATTGCTCTAGTTTCTGCCTGCAGATCATAATATTTTATGACTTTGCATCTCTGTACACAACACACTGTAGTCAATGGGTGTGGCGATTTCAATGATCAGTGCTACTTTTGTCTTCCTTTCATGGACCACTATATCCAGTTTTCCCCACTGTGCAGCTGAGGAGATGAAATGTGAGAGAGCATTTTTTCCACAAACTCAGTAAGGGACACAAGCAACAGTTTCACTGTGGAGGATGTGCTGTCAGGGTTAATGGAGGAATAGAAGAATGCAGTACATAGAAACAAGATGACTCTTTTACGGACGGTGAGGAGTTAATTGTTTTGGATCAGCAGTATGTCATGTAGAAGGAAAAAAAAATACATTAGATCGATTAAACAGTCCTAATCCTTCACAAAATGTGAAATTCACTATCTCAGTATGATTCACAAATATACAGAAGTATAATTTGATCATGTAGCATGGTGGGTAAATGGTAAAATCTTTGACTCACATAACTCTGTATCTAAGATTCAGCCCTGATTTCTACTTGTTACATGCTTGAAGTCAGCATATTCATCTATAGCTGCATGAGTTTAGCTACATGCACTGCTCATATTATATTACACTTATGCCTATGAGGCCTGCATGCTGACTTAAAGGGTTTAAGAAGGAATAGTTCACTTACATAGTTAATAAATTAAATTACGTTCCCTTTACCCTGCTTGTCCATATGCCATGCCTGCCTTTCAACATGTGATTGGCTTCCCTCCACATGCACAAGGTGAAATTGCTCAAGTGTCGGTAGATAGCAAAAAAAAAGACTAATGGTAGTATGACAAATACTGTTTTTTTTTTTTTTTTTATAATTCACTTTTTAAAGGAGATTTCTCCCTTTTTTGAATTGTTGCATCAGTGCAGTTGGAATATACAAGTGTGTGTAGGGGATTTTTTTTCACCTTTTTGACTTTCAAATATTTTTTTTCATCCTTTCGACATGTTATCTTTCAGAAAGTCGATGTTTCATAGCAGAACCCATATGATTGCATTTCAGCTTCATGTTATAGACCTTGCCTATATTTACTATATTTAGCCTTTTTCACTGAGGAAGTCTTCATTAGTCAATTAAAGCTTTGAGTTCTCACCATATTCCATTAAAAGAAACAAAGTGCAAAAATCCTTCTCCTAGCTTTACACGGGTTTCATATTTTAAGTGCCTACCCATGTCAGGATGTGTTGCTTAAAAGATGCAAAGATCTGAAAAAATGCTACGTGGCAAGATTTATCTACTTCTCAAATGTGAACTCTTTACTAATGCAGTGACACATTTTGTGTATGAGAGGAAATCAGGACATAAGAAAAATAACAGAATGGTCACTAACAATATCTAGCACATATGGCAATTTTTAGTGTCTTCCTTTTAGCTCTGTTTAACACAGTAGAACTTTTTCGATATGCATATTATATTTGTTGTGCTTCATGGGTGTTAATAATTTAGACTTAATTTGCAGTGATGCCAACAGACTTTTTTGTACTTATGTCATTTACTGAAAGAGAGAAGCCCAGTATAATCCTATCAGGGATTTACAATTGTGGGTAACTAGAGCTCTTTCCACTTTGCTGTGGGCAAACTATAGAATACAGACATGTAGGTGTACCTCAAATGACCTGTTTTGCATAAATTGAAGCTAGACCTCTCATTCAGGGTATTCTTTCTAGCATGCTCAACAAATTGCTATTGCTAATTGACTCTCTCGTGTATTAGCAACTGAGCTCTCCATATATTCTGTAGGTATATACCACAGATAAAGGTAAAACAGAGGAATATTTTCTGACATCTTAACAAGTTATTTCTTCTAATGAGGCAATCAAGCAGACAAGACTGTGAAAGAGTTCTGACCCATTATCATAAAAAACTCTTTCTACTGCATTCATGCCTGCCTGTATGATCCTATAGCTCATCATTAAATTATGTATTAGCATATTTATTCCTGACCTCACTTGTTTTTATTTTTGGACTATTTACGTTAATGGAGCCTTGCTTTGCTTCAGGAAGCAAAACTGAGCAAAATGACCTGAAAACATATTATGAACCAGATATGGTGAATTATTTGATATTACAGCTATAAAGTATAAAGAGACTGCTCCTGTAGCTATGAGATTTTATTCCTACCTCCACTTCCAATTAGAATGTTATTACTATTGTATAACTGCCTTTATGCATGATCTCATAACACTAAGCAGTTCAGCAATTTAATATATGTACATATATATTGATACAGATTTATACACACACACACACACACACACACACACACACACACACACACACACACACACACACACACACACACACACACACACACAAACAGCTGGCATTGTTATATAATTCTACATAATATACATGACACCATCACTAGTTTTGCTCAATAATTGTTTAGAATATACAGTATAATTCTTTTAGATTGAAGTGACTGCCATATTTTTCATTGCACCACTTATTAAGAACACATATTTATTATCTGATTTCTCCTCTTGTTTTCTACTTGATTTGTTTAGTGCTTAGAGTTAGTTTCAAATCAACCAAATGTTAGTGCATTTTTTAGAGTTTTTTTGACATGCATTCAGTGAATGCATATGTGGAAAGAAGAGTACATTACTGCATCTCATAATGTTTACTGTGTGTGTGTGTGTGTGTGTGTGTGTGTGTGTGTGTGTGTGTGTGTGTGTGTGTGTGTGTGTGTGTGTTATCCTATACCAAGTTTATCTGAGTATGTGTGCTTGCATGAGGACATTTTATCCACACTACCTATTTCCCTGGCACACGAACAACAAATCTCTGGAACATTGTCAAGATTTTCTTTGGCATGTGGTATGTCTTCAGCGATATTTGAAAATAGTAAATCTTTCTGTTTCCTAACAGCAATCTTCTAAGCAATATGATAAGATTAAGGGAAAATGTTTGCTGTGTGATTTCTTTTTACTGTGGTTTTCTACTGATGCATCTGTGTGAATATTTAAGCATGGCATTAAGGTGAGTACAGCTAAAGTCCTCGTAATGACACACTTCAGTAACTTCAATCCATAGGTTTGCAGCAGTGATGGACAGAATCCTTACGCTGTTTAATTAAGTGTTGCAGACTTTTGTCTTCATGCTCTGTACACCTGATTCACTTTACTTTGGATCCCTGATATCATTAGGCATACTCAAAGTGATTATAATAAGGGACAGTAAGCAGATATATACTGTATAATAGAAATGTTCTCTCCTTGTATTCATTTGTATAAAATAATAAATACCATATGTGTACTACTGTGTTTTTAATAATCTTCATAGTTATGATTAGGACAGCCACATGTATACCTTTTATCTTCAATAGGGCTACTGAAGTAATGACATTTGTGCTAATGATTAGAACTAGGATACATTTTTGGATCATGTATAAGCAGTAAAGTCTTTATATTATATTATATCACCTGACTTGGAAAAGGAAAACTACCATCTGTGGCAAACTGGTAGGATTATGAAATTCTGATATACAATATTTGCAGAACCCCTGGAAATGACATTACTGTATCTTTACATTAGAATACCCCCAACACTGACTGCAATTGCTGCTTTCATTTGAAATTGCAAACCTCACTTTCCTACATATCTTGTCTGCCTCAACATTGCCTCTAGAGGAAATGTATGCACTTGACTTCAGTTCCATTTGGCATGGCACTCTCAGTAGCTAACAGGACATATACCTGGCCACTGCATTGTCTGTCAGATTTATGCTCTTCACTTACTTGGCTGTTTCTGCCCATCATAATACGCAGCTCTGTCATTTGATTTTCTTTTTTACAAAGCCTAGCAGATCTCTGCTGTGCCCTGGGGATCCAGCACATAATGATATATCCTACCAATGCTCTCTGTCATAGTGCATGTGGGGAATAATGACCAACCAACCTGAAGCACTGATAACATACGGAATTATGCCACGTGAATCAGAAACAATGTTCTACACCTAAAGTATTAGTATTTGCATAATAACATGGTTGTAACATTCTCTGAGTCCTGTTCATGATTGTTCAGATTGCAAAGCTTTGCAAATAAGCAGGAAATGTCATCATTGCAACTGCATTATGTAAATCAAAGGTGCCCACTCAAGCAAATGTGCACTCCTGCTAATGTTATTAAAAGCACAAAGAAGATTAAAACTGAACTGAAAGGCTTCAATAATAATAGGAAATTATCTGTGCCTTTTGTAAATGCATGTCAGTTGTGCTAATCAGGATAAAACAGTCCTATCTCTGAAAAATGTTGAACAATACATTCAGTGCAAATGAAGGGATCTCTTGTGAACAGTAATAAATTGTCAAAATCTAATCCAACATTCTGCATGGTATAGTTCCTATAATAAAAGTGTAATTATTGTCTTTAGGTCAACACAGTGCAAAAATATTGTATCGGATTTTTATTCTTTTAAGAAAAAGTTACATTTTCTTTAAATTATTGCTGTATAATGGTATTTAGCAACAGTACTCTGAAAGGTGTTATATCTAATTTAACACATTAAGTTTCTTTAAATATTGCTCATGAACAGAAATAAGGGGGAAATGCATCATTATGAGCTGAGGTACATAGCAAAAAAACAAATGTGCCTTAACATTATATCATAATATCTTGTGTTTAATCCCCCTTGGCTCTATTTACTTAATGTGTGAGTATGAGCAAGTCACTTAACCATTGTATGTCATGGAATATCATTGAAAATAGGCATTTCTCTCTATTGAGCATATCCAGTTAAATAAATATGCAAAATCAAAATGAAATTAAATAAAAGCTCATAAAAATGTTTTAATTTCCATTAACAGAAAAAAATGGTTAATGTGATATAACTTAATCTATTTTTGCTTATTTCAGGAATGTGCATATCATTAATGGTATATGATTTTATGTATTTAAGATGATACAGTTAAAAGCTCTTCAATAAATGACTTTGAGTTAAAAAAAAAGCCGGGCATATTTCATACTGTTTATGTTTATTGCTTGCTTGCTAGTGCTTTTCTCCAGTTGCCTCAAAAATGGGTATTGTCAAGCTATAGTATCTTAGGTAATAAACAAACAAAAACAAATAAATTCATATGTAAGTTAGCACATCCTTCAAATGATACTAAATGTCAACAAAGTACCAGGATACCTTCACTGTTCTATGACATATTATGCTCCAATAAATAAAGTCTTAAATGACATATAAAATAATATCAGTATGTTATGACCAGAACTGAATTTTAAGTTCCTGATAATTAGCATCTGTGTACTTTGGGAAAAACAAGGAGTAGCCAAGAACTGATTATCTGTACCTTATCCAGATACAAGAGGATATAGTACAGTTATTGAAAAATTCAATGGTTGACTAAAGTGTTTGTGTAGGGAGACAAACTTCCTGCAACAATGCACACCATCAGCTGTGATTATGGTCACTTATGTTTGCTCTGTTACAACCTGATCACTATTGAGATGTAGGGAAGCCCTCAGTATGCAGAGCTCAAATACCATAATCTGTAATTGGTATCAAAAACAGAATCACTCTTAAGATATGATAAACCATATCTCCAGTCAGTCACCTGGTATTAAAAATTCTTAAAATCTGACTGGCCAGATCACAGACTGGAAAGTGGTTCTCTCTCTTTGTTCTACGTTTGCCTTAAATGTGAACCAGTAGTTGAATAATTTCATTCAAAGGTTTATATCTCAGACTGGAATGTGGTTGAAATACAAATTAATAATTACATCACCTATGGCCTACCTTCCTTCCTTTCTTTGCTTCCATAAGTGACTTTAAACAACTTATGCAACGCCCTCATACTAAAAGAAAAGAAAAGAAAAGAAAAAAATAATTCATTTGTGAACCTTCAACAGTACTATTCCAGTACCTCAAAAATAAAATGTGTTAAACATCTTAACTGACTTAAATTCAACATCATTGGTACGTGTGGTCACTAGGATCAATTTCTTAAATAGAAATAATTTAGGGCTTATTATTGCCAGTAACCCTAACTGAATTCTTAATATTTTAGACATCTATCCATCTGCAGGCACAGCCCTATTACTCCTTATATTCCTGTAATAACCTATGAGTTCTCCTCTGGCTTATATGCCAGAACATAATACAGGATTGCTCTTATCACAGCCGCTTGAGCTTCTTTACTACTCCATGAAGTAACTGCACATATCAGAGTAATGTGTTGTTACTTTAGTTACATTTTACATACTGTCTGATCTTCCAGCCTTCAGAGTAAGAGTGAGATAACATTTCTGTGCATGTCACTGATTGCACAACTCTTACGGTAATGTGCAGTGCCTTAAGAGTAAGCGAGTTTTTCCAAAATGCAGACTTCAGGAAGAATGCCATATGGTACACTCGTTACCAGGATAACACATTTTTTATATGACAGGGGGATTATATTACAGCAGTAGATTTTGTAAAAAATATCACAAGGTTAACCAATTTCTTACAGTTCACGTTGCAAATTGGAAGAGAACTATAAGTTTCCTTGATGTACAGTTAAATAAGGACAGAAGTAAGACCTTCATTTAGCTATTCCACACTCCACCTGCATCCAATATGCAGATGACTCTACAATAATCTGCTCAGCCACCTCCCAAGCCGAACTCCAGTCTCTTACCCAAAAAGCTTTCAATATTGTTGAGCATTGGTTCTCAAACCACTGCCTCCTCCTAAACCCCCAAAAAACTAAACTGCTACTCTTCACACCAACCCATAAGTCTTCTCCTTTACATTTTACCCTCACATCCAATAATGGTACTCTTATCTCTCCTGACCTAACCACCAAACTCTTAGGTATCACAGTTAACAACAATCTCAACTTTGACACTCACATAAATTCCACTATAAAATTAGTTAACAGAAAACTAGGATCCATCTATAAAATTAAGCCCTTTCTTACACCACTAGCAAGGACCGCTATAGCTAGAACACACCTAATCTCATCCCTACTATACGCCTCTCCTATATACACTAACCTCTCTAAGAATAACCTCAACAAACTTGCCACATCTTATCACAATATTGCTAGATTTGCTACCGGCTCTCTGTTCAGAACTCATCACTATCTGAACCTAAAGCAACTAGGCTGGCTAGAATTTCTTAACCAGCTTCAATTCCACCAACTTACAATAGCCCATAAGACCCTGTATCAACCCTCTAACACGCCAATACTCTCAAGCCTTATTATACCTTATAAAAATCTCAATAATCTGTGCACCTCACACAAAATGTTGATTAATACCACCAAAACTAAAAACTCAGCAGGCGACTCCTTGTTTTCTAACGCTGTCGGCAAAATGTTGATTAATACCACCAAAACTAAAAACTCAGCAGGCGACTCCTTGTTTTCTAATGCTGTCGGAAAAGTATGGAATCAACTACCTCCCAATCTCACATCTCAGACCTCTCTCTTGCTTTTTAAAAAGAATCTAAGGCTATTTCTTAATCAACACTGGTTATGCTCCTGCACCAACCCTGACTAA
Source organism: Protopterus annectens (assembly GCF_019279795.1). NCBI lineage: Eukaryota > Metazoa > Chordata > Ceratodontiformes > Protopteridae > Protopterus > Protopterus annectens. The sequence continues at coordinate 1,780,163,888 of NC_056731.1, forward strand.
CTTCTCTCCCCTACTCTAACATTTCATCCTACATCCTATACTTTTCCTCCCTCTCTCTGTTTCTACATAATTTGTTTTGTACACAAACCCCTAGCTATTTTTATCTACATTGAGAAATATACTCAGTAAAAAAAAATATATATATATTTTTGTTTTTATAATGTCATTCTTAACAATTGATGTTTTTTATATTGTTTCTGTATTACCCTCTATCAGTGTTTTTATAATACATCTATGTAACAATTTGTTGTTTTGTATAATGGCTCTGTCTTAACCTAGACTAAATCTGTATGATTCCTGGAGCTTTTCTCCCCAGGTCTCTACTGAAAATGGACATGTATCCAGTTAGACTAGCCCGGTCAACAAATGTAAAATAAATAAAAATCAAAAAGTAATGGAAGGTATGGGGCTAAAATTTACAGGAAATCCACTTATTCTAATTCCTTCCTTCATTTCAAGAGCTGTCACCCATTCAATCAGAACAGGGCGGTCATGAAAGGGCAACTGGTTAGAGCAGCTAAAATGATATCCTCTGATATAGATTTTTGCGACAAATGTTGTTGTTGTGTCTTTCGGCTTTTCCCGGTTAGGGGTCGCCACAGCGGAACTCCAGTCCGCTAATGATTGGCAGTAGATTTTCACGTGCCGAGTTGCCAGCTCTGATGCACATCCTTCAATGAAGGTACGCCCATTCACGCATGTCTCCACACAGAAGATGCTTTAGCTGAGAATCGAACAGGACAAAGTCTTACTGTGAGGCAACAATGCTACCGCAGCACCACCACCACCGCAGTTTTTGCGACAGATGTAACCGATTAAAAAACATGTTCATTAGAAGGGGGTACCCGGAAAAACTTTTGGATTAACTCATGTTAGAAATTAGCAGGAAAAGGAACATAGAACACTTTAAACCAATCCTTTGATAAGGGCATGTGGAGGATCAGCATGTTGAGGCAATCCAATATGAACCATAGTCCGATTCATTAATGACCACCAGTGTTGCAGGTAGTTATAATATTAGTTTCCTAACCCCTTTTTCTATGGATGCCACTGATTTAAGGGATATCTTAGTTAAGAATTGGGCATTTATTGTTGAGGTTAACACCATTCTTAATGGCTTGGGGTACAGGGCTCGTATTACTTTTAGAAGGGGATGTAATCTAAAAAGCATTCTTATAAGGAATGTACCATGAAGGACAGGGAGTTGGGGTATGAAAAATTGTGGACAATGTCATTATTGTAAGTATATCAAGGTTGGGACTGACTTCAATATTCATGATAAGACCTATAAGATAAAGGTAAAATTTAATTGTGAAACAACAGGGCTAGTTTATCTTGCTATGTGTCAACAATGCAATGATGTTAAGTTGTTTTTATATAGGGAAGACTGAGCGGGCATTGAAACAAAGGATTTATGAACATCAATATCAGATTACTAGACAAGCTAGTACTAATGCACTAGCCAAACACATAATGGAGTATCCCACACATGGTTTTCAATACACTATTATGGAACAGGTTGGTAAGAATATTAGAGGTGTCCCATGAGAAATGAAGTTAGAAGAACAAGAGCTTCTATGGCAATTAAGAATGAATGCCTATGCTTTCCCAGGGTTAAATGAATATTGTTCTATTAAATGTGTATTGAAACTAAAGTCTCTAGAAAGATAGTAGGGGCAGTTCATTGGGAGTCTGATATTTACTGATTTAAATATGTTACAAGTAGATTAGGATGTAGTGAAATGTGGTCCTTAAAGTTGTGGCTGACCATGATTTAGAGTTTAGAGTTTTTTTTTTTTTTTGTAAAAGTTTTTTTATAATATTTAGGAGGTTTGGAGTTTTGAATATTACTGGGTTTGTGTAGGTCGTACATTATTTTGTACTAATATTTAACGTTTAGAATGTATGTACATTTTTTTATTTTTTTGTAAAGTTGTATTTCACTTTAAAAATGGATGAATTTCAGTTAATTGCCAATTAATACAATTATTTAAGGAATGGGATGCTGGGAAATGTCTGAACAAGTTCACAGTACATTTGCTGAATGAAAGTGCTTACATCAATAAACCAGTTGGTATTTTAAAGGAACACTTGGTCTGCCGTATTTTTACCCATTTCTTTAACAATTAAGAATTACTGCTATAGGTTCATAGGTTCATAGGTTCATACTAGGCTATCTGCCCTAGGGCATTTATAAGCCTAGCCAGAATGTGTTTGGCTTTCGTCACCCATTTTAAGTTTATTTTGCTATGCCCTTTTTCGAGGTTAGTATACTGTGTCTCTGCCTAACAGTGACACAGAAGTGATACCCGGGGTAAACCTATGATCTCCCATCCACTCATCAAGATTCCTCTTGAAGAGAGTCAATGAGGGACTCTGCCTAACCTGGACTGGGATTTTATTCCAGAGTGAAGGGAGCCTATGGATTATGAATCTGTTATGTTGATGAATTAAAATTGCAGCAGCTATTAGTAAAAGTTAACTACTTTTAGTCTTGAGAAGAAATAAAAAAAAAAATAAATAAAAAAAATCCCTCCATCTACATGACTCATACCCACAAAACGGGGACGTTCTTAGGAAAGTTCTTTGCAGCCTAAATGGGCTGTAAAATAATTGTACAGACACTCCCATTAATGCAATTTGCTGGCAGATGGAAGATGGATTTATCTCATGGGGGAGGGAGTGCTTATTGCCTCCCAGGTGTCATATTGGGAATTTAAACCATAGCAGAGGGAGGGTTTGTCATTCAGAAAGACTGAATATTGAGTTCTTCCCTTTCTTTCCCTTCTCTTAGTTCTCTGTGAGATGTGGTCACTGTGCAGCTTTCGCCCCCCTTTCCTTTCTTGAGCTATTTTGATGATTATAATAGGATCATTGAGTAATACTTAATTCTATGCTGGAGTTATTATTATGGTATCCAACTGGGCACTGGGTTATGCCACTCAGTATGGGGTTGGACAAGCTAGCCACAGCTGGTAGGATCTTATGCTACCCGAGAGAAGGGCTGTCCAGTATGCTGAGGCCTCTAAGGCAGATAAATAGTATATGTATAAGTTTGTCTCCGGTTTTATTTGCTATGAAGTGTCATTGGTCCAGTGAGATTTAATGGTGGTGTCATGAAATAAAAAAAGGTTGCACTGGCTGTAGGCCATACATGTCTTTACTGGGCATGGATGTGGGGACAACAATTTTCTAAATTTTCTGGATTTTGTAGAATGTCTCAAAAATAAAAATTTAAATTGACAGGCTCCTTTATCAAATGTCTTCAATGTCTCTTTCAGCTACATTTCTCCATTTTGCCCACTAATCTAGTGTTCAGGTCCTCACTGGCAAATCACCCAACAATGGCACCATCACAGGGAGAAATATTTCATAAACATCATTGACGCCTAGAAATCAATCAGTTCTAAATCTTTCTTAAACATCACTGAAGCCTAGAAATTGATGAGTTCTAACCCTTCCTTCATATTTCAGCCTCACAAAGATATTCAAACTAATGTTTTGTCTTAATTTGAAACCACTTATTCCAGGCATGACCATTCCTCATTTGGTCACAGCAAATCAAATTGATTCTCTTGCTTTTTGCACAACTTTAATTGCTCTTTACCTCATACATCTAACATGCAAAATCAAATGTTCCCATTGTTTCCCCTCTTTAGCACACAATACCTGCTTTAGAGTCCCCAACATCTGCTTCAGTATATTGGGGGAGGGTCTCTTGTGGCTTCCTATAATAAAACCAAAAAGAAGCGCTACTGAATTACTTTTTACTTTTTATTGTTAAATCAAATGGATCATTTCATTTCTTTTGGAATACCACTACCACAGCTTGCTTCCATGACAAAGGCATAGGTTTGGTCATAATAACTTCATTAAAATGATTCACCAAATAAGACATTGCATTGCATTTTTTTTCATTATCTATATATCCCATCACTCCAAAGACCTTTATCCACCACTTGTCTTTTCATTACTTCCTTGATTTACTATGTATTTACATGCATTTTCCTTTGGTCGCTCAGGGTCACAGCCCAAGGACATCCCAAAGCTTGTCACTCTTAAGCTCTTAGTGGATAAAATTAAGCTTAAAATATGCAAGCTCACATTCAGAATCCTTCCATGCTAATGCACACTAATCCATGGAAATTCTTTGCAGCATCTATATTTAAATGTTAGCAATTGCAGCTGTCACACAGACCTTCTCTGTAGTGTTATGCCTTTAACACCATTTTCTACTGACCCTACCCTGTTCTTTTGGGCTTTTGCACCATATATTGTCACAAAGCAGATGGACAGCCAAAGTCCACACCTTATCACTTACACTTCCTGTACATCCATAAAAGTTGTTTTAACTTTACAAGAAAATATTCTAAACATAGTTGGTTGTAACAGCTATCCTTTACTTTCCTTAGCCAGCACTCCTGTATGCCCACCAAAATGTCTGTTCATTTACATCTTGTCTGAACAGGAGGACCATTTTTGGGAAAAATATCCTTTTTTCTCCTATTTTCCAGGCTGCCAAAGTAAAGAGAGAACATAGTTATTAAGCACAGTTGTCTTAGTTTATTGCAAAGATGATGCTGCCTGAATGTAGCAACTGATTCTGAACAAAACATATGATGTGTGCTTTCAATTTTACTATAACACAGGTAAGACAACAGCCAACATAGTCAGCTTTTCCCATATGAAGATCAATCTACCTTTTCTTCTTTCTCTAAGACCTCAACTACTGGCATAGTGTTTCTTATAGGTTCATAGGTTCATAGGCTCATACTAGGCTATCTGCCCTAGGGCATTTATAAGCCTAGCCAGAATGTGTTTGGCTTTCGCCACCCATTTTAAATTTATTTTGCTATGCCCTTTTTCGAGGTTAGTATACTGTACCTCTGTCTAACAGTGACACAGAAGTGATACCCAGAGTAAACCTACAATCTCCCATCCACTCATCAAGATTCCTCTTGAAGAGAGTCAATGAGGGACTCTGCCTAACCTGGGCTGGGATTTTATTCCAGAGTGAAGGGAGCCTCTGGGTTATGGATCTGTCCCTCCAGCATGTCCTATTTATTTCAGTGCTGAGGTTCAAGTCTCTCGAGTGCGTAGCTCGATGGGATTTGGATTTTCTGAGGTACAGCATGTCCATTAATTTCAGGTTGGACATGGCTTTATACGTCTGGCACAGATCGCCTCTGAACAGGCGGTATACCACTGAGTAGAGCTGGAGTTTCTTTAACCGGGCAGCATATGGCATTTGTTTGAGCCCTTTGATCCTCTTGGTGAGGTACTTTTGGGGTCTTTCCAGTTGCTGCAGGTGTCTGGTAAGGTACATCCTAAAAGGGGCATTGTACTCAATTATGGGCCTGATGAGGGCTGAGTAAAGAGGCACGATGACCTCCCCTGATCTAGATGTGAATCCCTTTATGATTAGGTGGGCTATATAAAATGTTTTTCTGACCACTTTGGCCACGTGGTTGTCAAATGAGAGATTGCTATCAACTTGGGTCCCCAGGTCCCTAATTACTTCTTCTGTACTTAATGGATTACCACCTATGTGGTAATTTGTGGGCACTTTGTTTTTGCCAAAGGGGATGACTATACACTTTTTGGCATTTAGCTTGAGGCCATGGCTCTGGCACCAGTTGTCTGTTTCTATGAGACCCTTTTGGAGGATGCTTGTGTTGGCTGGAGAGTCGATTATGGCACCCAGTTTGCAGTCATCTGCAAACTTGGTCAGCCACAGTCCTTCCGTGTTGGACTGTACCTCCGAGAAATATATACCGAACAAGAGAGGTCCCAGGACTGAGCCTTGTGGGACACCACTTGTAACTGGTTTGGAGTCTGACATGGCTCCAGCAATTCTAACCTTCCCCTCATCAATGGCCTTGGTGACTGTTTCAAAGAAATCAACCAGGTTTAAGAGACAGGATCTGCCCTTAACAAAGCCGAACTGGGTAGGATCCAGTGTCTGTAGGTCCCCAATATCTTTATTTATGAGGTCCATGATGATCCTTTCCATAGCTTTGCAGACCAAGCTAGTCAGGCTTATGGGACGATAGTTTCCAGGATCCGTTGAGGCACAACCTTTATGGAGAGGGACCACTGTTGCTGTACGCCACTCTTTGGGCACATATCCTGTAGTAAGGCTGAGATTGAACAGTAGTTTTATGTTTGGGTTTAGCTCTTCTTGGAGTTCATGTAGGACACAGCCCGGGACACCATCTGGTCCCATTGATGCAGTGTTTTTTGCTTTGGAGAGGGCGGCTCTTACCTGAGCATCTGAGATGTCTGGAGGGCAGCACTCTGCTGGGATAGATATTTGCCCTTTTGGTGGGGGGGGGGAGTTTGCACTGAACCTGTCAGCTAGGATGTTGGCAATGTCTGTGGGTTCAGTGTATTTTTTGTCATTTTGGACTAATTCTGAGCATATCTGAGAATTACCACCCAGGTTCCTAGCATAACTAAAGAAAGCCTTGTGATTATCCTTAGTGTCCTGTGCAATTTTACTCTTGAAGCTGGCCTTAGACAATTTTATGAGTGCCCGTAGTTTTTTGCTAATACTGATCAGTGATGCCTTCCCTTTTTGGGATTTTGCTCTATCATTTAGTAGCTTCCTCCTTCTATTGTATAGTTTGTTTATGGCTGGGGTCCACCAGACAGGACATCTGCCTTTGGAGGATTGGGTCTTGGTTTTATTTGGGATTGCATAATCCATGCATTCCTGAAAGTGTTCATAGCATGCATTTATAAAGTGTTCTGAGGTCTGGGCCATATTTTCCACAGGCACAAGGGCTTTAATGGATTCCACCCCAGTTTGGAGGAGTGCATAATTTGATTTACACATGTTTTTCACTGTGGTTTTCTGGCCAGGGACTGGGGTCAGGATGTGAATATCCAGTGAGATTACTCTATGGTCTGAATTTACCAGTGAGGGATACACTTCTCGTCTTGGCCATAGAGTCCCCATATTGGTGATTATCAGGTCCAGTATGTTTACCCCTCTTGTGGGAGTGGTGACAAGTTGTTCCATAGCATTTCGGTTTATGAATTCTAGGAACCTTTGGCCTAGGGTGTTGAAGCTAGAATAATGCTCCCAGTCTATGTTTGGGTAGTTGCAGTCGGCCAATATAATGTTGTTTGGAGAGACCTTCATATTTTCATGTGTTCTCAAGTAGGCCAGGTGGGGTTCCTGGATATAGGAGGGTGGTGTGTAGCAGGCTACGAACTGGGAGGCAGTTTTAGCCACTGTTACTTGCACATGGATAGTCTGTGTTGCATCATGCTGTGGCACCAACCTAGGGGTGTGGGTATCCTTGACAATTATTGATACTCACCCTCCTTTTGTAGTTTGTTCCATGTTTTGTTGCTGTAAAGCATGGTATGAGGTGTAACCTGGTAGTGCTAGGGTGCTCTTGTGATCCTTGAACCAGGTTTCTGTTACTGCACAGATATCAACATTCTCCATGCTGAGGAGAGTTTGGACTGCATGCATCTTACAGTTTAGACTTTTGGCATTGGGTAGCATTACTTCTAGTTTCGTATCCCTTGTGATACCTATGGAGGTGGGTTTGTGTTTTGAGCCTTACCTATTCAAGGCACTATGGGGGTGACAACAGCCTTTGCCCATATCCAAAAGGCCAGGGGTGATAGGTGCAAGCCATCCCTAGTGGAGCATCGTGTCTTGCTCAGCATGTCATCCCAGGCTGACAGGCATTGGATCCCCTTTGACTAACAACAATACTTAAGCCAATTGTTGTAATTGATCATCTTGTCTTCATATTGTGGCATCATGCTTGGTGAGGGTAGGATGTTACTCAGGGTCATCAAGTTTGCATATAGTATATGGTGTTACATTGCTTAACACATGGCAATCATGCCTCAGGTGGTGCTGCAGGGCTGCCTATGTTGGATGCACATACTACACTCCCTTTACATGTTTGAAAGCAGGTTGTGTCAACTTAGGCATCCTTTTTACTATATGTGTGAGTCACAGAGAGGTATCATTTCCAGGGTTCCTACTGAGCCAGCGTATGTGCTATGCGTTGCCTCTTTGCCAAGGCCAAGGCATACTGGGCATGCCTCCTTCTGCCTACTGGGGCAGGCTCAGGTTGTTCCTCCTCCGAGTCACGCTCTACCTGTGATGGCCTTGGCAATGGTGGGGGGCTGTTTGGGCTAGACCTATGCTGGTCCTGCTGCAGCTGTTTTCACAGAATCATATTATGTAGCATAGCACATACCATGACAATTTGGGTACATGTAGTTGGTGAGTACTGCAAGGCTCCACCTGATGTGTCCAAGCACCGGAACTGTGACTTGAGCAGCCCAAACACATGCTCTATTACATTACGTGTTTGTGCGTGTGCCTCATTATGGCGTTCCTGTTCAGGTGAGTGTGCATTTCTGATGGGTGTCATCAGCCATGGCTCCAGTGCATAGCCAGCATCCCCCAGTAGGTGACCATGTGGGATGTCCCCATTGGCAAATGTCTGGTACAGCTGCATCAGATGCCAGATATGGGAATCATGGTAGCTTCCAGGGCAGCCAGCACATACATGCATTATTATGCCCTGGGCATCACACACAACCTGGCAGTTGATGGAGGGGAAGCCCTTGCGGTTAATGTAGACCCTACCTTGCTCACCGGCTGGTGCTTTGATGCGTATATGCGTGCAGTCTATTGCACCCACTACCTCAGGGTATTCTGCTATTTCTTGAAGAGACGCATATTGCTGGCCAATACCTCACGGGAATTGGAGAAATATACATGATCACCGACATGTGCTGACATGGCATCCAGAAACTGGTGCAGTACCCTGGATGCTGATGCCTGTGATATCCCCATCATATCACCAGTTGGTCTCTGGAAGGTACCTGTTGCTAGTGTTCTTAGGCCAAAACATACCTTGGTTTCCACTGGGATGGGTTCCCCTCTGTTGGTTCTGTGTGTGAGGCGTGGCCTGCACAGCTCAACAATTTGCTGCAGGAGGTCTGTGTCCACTCTATAGTGCTCCACTATCTCCAGCTCATGTAACCCCTGGTAGGTGCCCCTGGGCCTGTACACACTTCTCTGTCTCCTCACTGTGGGTTGTCCAGCAGCATTTGCATTGTCACCACCCTCAGCATGTTGCATATGTTGCCTTATAACAGCTATGGCAGCCCATAGCATTTTTTGTCTGAGTGAAGCTTTTTCAGTTTTCACTTCTAGTAGCTTACTCCAGTGTTGCAGTGTCTGTTGAGAGAAATATACCGCACTGTTGTTTGCAGAGTTTTCAGTGCTGGGCTGGGCTACTGTTCTGCCTGTGTAATTGCCTGATTCTGATTGTTTTCACCTGCTAGCTATGCTAGTACCTGGTAGCTTCCTATAATTTGTTGTGCTTCCTTTTTCCTCTCTGTTTCCTCAGGGAGGAGCGACGCGCATATAAGGGAAAACACGCGCACAGCAGCTAACACACGCGCACCCATGCTTAGATGGACTACAACTTGCTTATTCGGGTTATAACGCGCGCACACCAGTGCAAATGTGCTTATAACTCTTTAAACAGCCTTATACATGCTTACTCCAGCTTAAACACGTGCACTCACACTTACACACATGCACTTCATCTTACTCGGGCTTCCCAGCGTGCACACGCGTGCATGCAAGCTCAGCAAGAAACTTTGGTGTTATCCACAGTGTACACCTTCCATTTCTTGGCTTTCCCATGCCTACCTGTTGACACACCTCTTTCCATGATGTCTAACTGACAGCTTTCACATCCCACTCTGCTCCAATGAGCTTCATTTCTTTCATACATACCCCCCTGTGATGTCACCTATCTCCTACTCTGTTACTCCCCCTTATCCTACTCCTACACTCCAGGGAATGTCCTCATATGCTATGTAAAAGTGTGATTCACTATCCTAACTCTCATTTACATAGGATTGCCTACTAATGCTTAGTTACATGTCTTACACTGTGCTTCCCCCCTTAGCAACCCTTCTCGGTGGCCATGTTGTTTTCAGCCTGCTATTCCCTTACATTGTATATTGATGGTTTGCATAAAACCCACGTTTATGGGTTTTAAATATTTTTCTGTTGATTTTTCTTTTTTTTTTTTTTTTAGCGCAGCCCGTTTGCGCAGCACTGCACTACATTTAAAAAATTTTATTTAAATTCTGCATGGAGGTACATTGCCAGTGGCCACATATTTGGCCATTGGCATGCTTCCTGGAACATATGCAACCTTTATTTGGAGCTGACAAGGCTCCATTGTGCTATTTGCAGAACAGTACTCAGTTGTCAACTGAGTACATTTCTGCAGATAACACGGCTCTTACACGGACAGGTTTGTGCTTCCTGGATCGTAAAATTACCTCATTTGCATGCCTTTTGGCTGCAAGTGAGATAATTTGCATATCCAAGCCCTGTCCGTGTAAGAGCCGTTTTAGGAGCTCTCTTACACGCCCCTGCAGGCTCTTCATGGATCGCTCGTCGGACATGATGGCTGCATGGAGTCTTACACTACTCTTAGACTCCATGCAAGCCATCGTGAATCCGGCCCATGGTCTTTACCATATGAATTTCGAGTTTCTGAAAACTCAATCATCTGACATACATATATAAATATACATATATATATATATATATATATATACGCACATACATATATATATATATATATATATATATATATATATATATATATATATGTTTGCATATCTATATTGTAACTGAAAAGGTAGTATACACATTTGGTAGAAATGTTTTGCAGGTGTGAAAAAGAGAGAATGCACAAATGAGTGAATGCTCACTTGTATGACTTACATATGGTTGAATTTAATTTTATATAGTGCAAGTAAGCAGTAGTTTGCAGGAAAAGTAATGGGTGAATGGAAAAGTGGTGGTTGTGAAGATGTGCAAGACTTTTTTATCACAGTCAGTGTGAAAATGCAAGTGTTCTTGGGTTAGGGTTAGAATAAGAGGTAGAGGGCAGGATTCGATGTCCTGCATGCTTTGTGTTGAGTGTGATGGTGTGTGTGTGTGTGTGTGTGTGTGTGTGTGTGTGTGTGTATGAGTGTTTACATGTATGTATGTGTGTGTGTGTGTGTGTGTGTGTGTATACATGTGTGTGTATACATGTGTACTGCATGCTTTATGTTGAGTGTGATGGTGTGTGTGTGTGTGTGTGTGTGTACGTGTGTGTGTGTACGTGTGTGTATTCGTGTGTGTGTACGTATGTGTACGTGTGTGTACATGTGTGTGCGTGTGCTTGTGTGAGTGTGTGCATGTGTGCACGTGTATACATGTGTGCACGTGTGTGCATGTGTGTGTGTGTGTGTGTGTGTGTGTGTGTGTGTGTGTGTGTGTGTGTGTGTGTGTGCTTGCGCTCGTTCTCTACTGAGAACTGGATGCTTCAAAACCACCTTTCTCTAAATGCCAACAAATCTAAAATTCTACTTTTCTCTCCCTCAAAATCCCTCTCCCTCAACAAACACTCTTTCAAAATTACCAGCCATGCCAGCTCCACCATAGACGTTGTTCCTTCTGCTAAACTTTTTGGGGCTACTATTGATGAACACCTAAAATTCCATACTCATATTCATGCTGTACAGAAACTCCCACTTTCTCTCTCCTTCTATAAGACAAACACTCGCCACTGCCTGCTTACTACCATCAGTATTGTATGGTGGTCCTCTTCTAACCAACCTATCTTCCTCCATCTCTTCCAAACTGAAAGGCTGTTACAACAAAAATTTCAAAATTCACCACTAACTCCAAATACTCCTCCCATCACTGTACATCTCTCCACCTGCTAAATTGGCTAGAACTTTCCAACTACCTTAACTACCTCCAACTCACTACAGCCCACAAACTAATATTTAAACCACCTAGATGCCCAGCTCTAACAAGCATCTTGCCATCATACACCTCTCATATAACTCTAAGATCTGCCCACCAAAATCTAATTTCTGTACACAAACCAACCCTACCCACTGGTCAGCTTCTCCTATCCTTTTCCTTAGCCAAAAAATTGGAATTCACTCCCTCCATCTCTAAGAATTTCTGAAAACTTTGAACACTTTAAAACCCAGCTCCATTCCCACCTCTCCCAAAACTGGAAATGCAGTTGCACTCTACCCACCTAACCTGCTAATGACTCTACTACAAGTTAATCTACTCCATACTGGTTACCTAAACAACTGCCTCACTCTGAATATAACATTATTTAACATCTATATCTTGAATGTATATATTGTAAATTGTTACTATCTGTCTTCTCTCTCCCCCATCTGGGAATGATTCTCTCTACCACCAACTCATAAATTTTGATTCTATTTAACAAAGAGCATCAATGCTTCCATATCCTAAACTGTAATGTATGCACTCCACTTTTTCTATTTCACAACTGCCTCTTCTATACATGAATATCATGAATCTATACATTATAAATATTGTACTTTCCACCTTTATTCATCCCTTTTCTGGAAAGTTGTATTTACAAATGTTAGATTTTATAACTATGTTCAGATGATTTACAATTGTTAGTTTTATAACTATGTACACATGATCTACTTCCTCTGTGCAACTAACCTCAGTACAACTTGTTCTCTAATCAGTGTGTATGTATGTAATGTATGCTCCTCTATTTTATGATTATACTTTACTAAGTTTTACTATATAATATTACTTTTTTCTTATTTTTACTATGTATTATGAAGCTTTTCTCCCCGGGCCTCCATTGAAAACGGGCTCCTTGAGCCCAGTAGACCTCCCCGGTCAACAAACTGGAAATAAATAAAATAAATGTATGTGCGTGTGTTTGTTCTGTATCGTTTTTTCTTGAGTAGTGGAACTGTTAGGAAAAGGTTTTCATTAATGGAGTGTGCAGGCAGGGCTAAGGGCAGAGAAGGGGCCAGTGTCAGGGTTATGGTTAGGGTCAGCACACATGATAACTTAATGCAGGAGGAGGAGTGAACCTGAACTCTAATTATCACCATTATACTTCAGTAGAAATATTTTACTGCTGGATAGTTATGTATACATTCTTGAAAAAGATGTTAATTGTAAAAGGTACTGGAGATGGTGGCTAAAACTTTCTTATCATTGCTCTGGTAGCACTATATATTTTTCCACTGCCTAAAAGTAAGGAATTAATGAAATGCCCAGTTCATTCTCACTCTCCAGACTCAGTTGTAATAGTGCTACAGGGCAATGGATAAAATCTGAAACCATGCTGCTATGTCACATGATGTGCCATTAATGGTTGTACAGGAAATTGTGACTGGGACTTCTTCAGATGTTGTAGTTGATATGTCTTCAAGAACAACAAACTCTTGTGGGTACATTTAATGATGGAAGGAAGAAACTGCATTGAGGAGAGGTCACTTAAATTTTGAATCAATAACCTCGATCTTAATCAATGAAAAATTAAGACTGGTGAGTTTATTTAAATGAAAACAGGTGTTACTATACTTTTGTTTACTATTGCACAACATTTAGTGTACTTGTCTTTAAACTTGTCTGAAAACGGTCTACAAACAGTTACATTTCTTATGTGACACCATCTGTTAATAGTGTTTATATGTGTTTACCCTTTTTGTATGCTGTAATGAGCAGCAAGTGTACATATATAATTTTCTAGGCAGATTGTTCTAGAATCACTTAGAAAGACTGGACTTACTGGATCTTCACAGTTCACGTCATCTTACAAAATTCTAACAATACTCCTTTATGCTAGTAAAAGATGTTGCTGTCATTTTAACCACAACATTTGGCAGAAAGTTCATATTTGCCATAATGCCGACTCCTGTTAAAATATTGATGGCATGCCTTTTTTACATTTCTCAGACATTGTGACTGGGTAAATATTGCATACCCATGTTAAAATATTAATGACATTGCCTTTTTTTTACCTTTCTCAGAAGTTGTGAGTAGGTACAGTAGACTAATGGTCTGTTTTCTTACACTGCTAAACCCTTGCTGGTTTATTTCAATAAAACATAAATGTAGTGCAAGTTGCATGCATTTACAACTAGGCTAAAGATCACTCCAGATTTTCTCCCCTTTTCTACCTGTGCTATTGAATCCAAATAAATTAAAATATTATGGTTGTCACAGAGGCACCGGAAGCTGTTGAAGACTGGGGTGAGAGGGGCACTTAGTGTTCTAAAAAGGGCAAGTTTTTATAACTATTTACTAGCACAACATAGGTTCACTTGGAGGACTTTTTAAGCTTAGCCAATTCCCTTTTGGTACTTGATTCTTCAATTAATATTTTCTGATTGGTCTTACCTATCCCATGGCTGATAATTGTATATTAGCCCTAGTGAGAATAACTGTGATCATTTCATAGATAATTTTAGGGGACCTATATAAGGGAGACAGCATTTAGGAACTGCCTCTATCCATTTGTGGCATGACGGGCAATTGTGGAGTTCATTTTCTATTGCCCATCCTTAAATCCAAGTTGCATTTGAGTATGGGTGGATGAGCTTTGTTTTATTTTTATGGATAGTTTGTTCTGGAACAGTGGTAGCCTCTGTGGTATATATCCATCTCTTCACAACATTCAGGCCCATGAAAAATAGGTACAAATCTGTACACTGATTAATGCAAAATTTGCATACATAATTACACAATTCCACCCACTCCAAAGGAATTGTAGGATACCAACTTTCAAACGCAAACTGAAGAACAGAACCTAAATATAGCACCAGAGTCCCCCTGCAGCCATTCCAATGTCCCATCACCTAGCTATTTCACCCCATTTACCATAAACACTAATGTGTGCATACTGCTTTACTTCTACAATGATTATTTGGATTTTATTTTTTTACATTTTATAGCACAATGCACAAACACTAACAGATATCTGCTAAACAAAGCTATACTCTCTCACAATGAAAATAGACTTGGCATTAAAACTTCTCTGTCCTTGAAACTTACATTCATCGAAACAGCATTAAAACCCACACCACATCCAAAGAAAATGCATCTGGCCAGTGGTGGATAAAGATTACCTTTGGGCTGTTTTCAAATCAGAGGCCCCTTGTGCACAAAACAAGAAACATACATGCGTTCTTTGATACACCTTCCTGACTTTATCAAATTATATTTTTTGTATAATACAGAACACTTGTTAGACGTAAGTTAGAGCGCGTTTTAAATTTATTGTGTGAACATTTTTCCAGTAGGCAATGACGCAAAATGCATGCACCAATAATGACAAAACTGCCATATTCAGAACATTTCCATGATAACAGTCTACTTCTACACACAAGATATATTTTATATATATATATATATATATATATATATATATATATATATATATATATATATATATATATATATATATATATATATATATATATATATATATATATATATATATATATATATATATATATACACAAATAAAGAATCACAGTAGTGTAAGCCATAGGCATGTTGCACAGCTTCTTGCACTTATTTTCAATTGGGGGGGCAAAAGGCCAAACACCAGGGACACATTTTAAACATTGCTTGTATAACTTTGGAAAGTTGCTTGCATAAAATATTGTGTTACCACTGCATATTTCACTGCCAAGTCTTGAACCCAGAACACTGTATACTACAGTCAAAGCAATATACCACTAAGCTAAATCAGTTTCCGGAAAGACAGCAAGACAAACTTAAATGGCTATCATTTAGTGAAGTCAGTTCTCACTTCTCACCATAGCTCTCAACCTCTTAGCACAATAATACAGAACAAAGCCAGTAATGGGGGAATACAACCCCAAAATATAGGGACCCATTTCAAATACGGATCTTATAAACTTAGAAAATTGCTAGCATAAAAGGTCTTGTTTTACTGCTCCTGAAAAAAAACAGACATCTAATGAGGAACAGAACAAAATTGTGAGGCACAAATTCATAAGAGATGATGGCTAGGGACTTTAGGCTTTTTTTACCTGCACCCAAGGTGCAGGGTTTGAGCCTGTGTGCATTTAGTTACCAGATGAATCCTGTTGGGGGCATTTTCACACACACACACACACCTTTACTCACAGTTTCTTCTACAAAAAGGCATACTCATGTTATTTTAGTGACCACTTTTGATATAGCCCTCTTGGGATCCCTGGAGATCCCTCATTTTCTAACTGGATATGTTGCCAAGCTTTTCTAATTTACATTACTTTATCATATTATTTTTCTTGTGTTGTTGTAACGTAGAGCTTTTGTTATTTACATTAATCCATCAAGTTAATTTTCTTGTATTGTTGTAATGTGGAGCTTTTCTCCCCGAGTCTCCTCTGAAAAAGGGCATTTACTCAGTCAGACTATCCTGGTCAACAAATGACAAATGAATACTAAATACTAAATAATAAATTTTACCATACCCCCATGGGTGGATCAGAAGTGGCAGTCATGAAAGCCCTCCTTACAAGAACACTAACAAGAGAATCCAATGATTGTTAATATGTACAGCACTTAGCACATGCTTGCATTTTAAAGAGGGGTTATTAAAGTACAATAACTGCATTATATTTTAAAATAAGTTAGCAACTGTGATTGGTTAGGTGGGTTACTAGACTGCAAGGGTTATGGTATAATGCAAGAATGAATCAGGATTAGGATCACAGAAAAGAAAAAGCTTACTTTTATTTGAGGTGATTCAAGCTTCTCGAGTAATGTCATCTCCTGCTTTTTATTATATGTCCCTTGACAGGTCATATAATGTCCTTGTGAATATGTGTTCACTCAAGAAAAGAACTTCACTGTTCTTCTGGGACAACCTACTTAATGGAGTTCTAATTATTCAATACCTGCTTTATTCATTTTAGGGTCAATGAAAAACTGGAGCCTACTCTGGTGTTCAGTGGTCATAAGGCAAAGAAAGAAATTCTGTATAGGATGCCAGCCTACTGAAGGGCATGCATGCACGCACACACACACACACACACACACACACACACACACACACACACACACACACACACACACACACACACACACACACACACCTGAAGACAGTACCTTAGCTCTGCATACAGTAGTCCTGAAGGCAGCAGTTAATCTGCAGCTGAATGTCTGCCCTCCGAACGGCTGTTATCCTGCAGTTAAAAGAAAACTCTGAGGCTGCAGTAAAGTAAAGAAATCTCAACTCTGCAATGAAGAAATCTGCTCTGTCTGAATGGCAAAACTAAATAAGAAATCCATTCACACAGGTCAGCCCAAACGGTCGTTATCCCCAACTCTGCAATAAAAGAAATCTGAGACTACAGTTAAAAAAAAAATCCCCAGCTCTATCCATTCAAACAGGTGCATGAAACTGTTCAAACAGGTGTGTGGTCATTGCACACATGATGACGAGTTGGGATGGTCGGAAGTGCTGCAAAAGCACCCCTCGCTCTATGGTTCCGGTGCCCATGGGTTGTCATCACATAAACACAACATTCCACAGAGGGATGCCATACTAGAATGTAATAATGAACTTGTATGTCATGGGGTGGTTGATCTCTAATCTCCTATGTGTGTGCTGGTTTGGAAGCTCAACAACACTGAAAATTTAATAACATTAATGACCTCTGGTGTTCCAATTTTAGCCTCAGGAAAGGGTCTATGTTACAAAGGATTGGTACATTGCTTGAAAACTAGAGAATCAGACTACTTCAGCTGATTTTAATGACAGTTTGGCATTGTGTACTATGGCTTTCATTCTTGATGATTGGGTGAATTATATATGCTGTTTTTTTGGTGGAATAAACTATCAGTTGACAGGCAGACCCACTTTAGAAACTAATGTATACATTGTATATTGTTCTCTGCTTGTTCAATAGAATGTATCTATCCACTGTTTATATGTAACTACTCTGAACTACTCTGTTATTGCTTATTTTTTTTATCTTATTTGTTTGTAGAATGTTTTGCTTTTCACACGGACAGAGCCTGAAATTGGTCAGTACTGATCATTGCACTACCCCAGTAAACAAATATAAATAATTCAATCAATCAATCAGTAAATAAATAAAATAAATACAGTCAGTGGTTTGTGTACCAAATGTTATATATGTTGCAGTGCTCATAGCTGGCCTTAGGCATAGGCCAACAAGGCAGCCGCTGGCTCTGCTTTTTTGTATGCTATGAGTTTAATTAGTGCTCAATGAGTTGATATACACTCATGATATTATGCTGGAATATTTGACGAACAGTTGCAAATTCCAAACTTTCTATGTTCATCATTCCCATTGCTGAAGTAGCCCTTATGCTATATGGATTGTTTCCTGCCCAGGAAAGAACAACTGCACAACTTCAAAAAGATCTGGTTCCCCCACTTCTACACTCTGAGTACTGATTGGCTAATTCCTTGAAGAGAAATCTGCAGTGGCAACTCCTAACTGGGAAAAGCCAAAAGAAGAAGAAGATTGTATAACTTTAAGCTTTTTCTTCAGTACTGTCTTGCTGTCTCAAGAAGTATCTCTCAGAATTCAAAGGGTCAGCTATTAGCTAACAGCTTCATTTCTGGCTAAGTCCTCATTGGAGAACCACTTTATTCAGGAACTGTTGACCTTTTATAAAAATAGTATTTTTATCTATTCTTTAACTAACAGTGCAATTTTCCCTTTAAGAAACCCTGTATTGAAAGTTTCCTGCCAGGACCGCTTTTTAGCTTAAAGTGTTTATTAAGGCATTTGTGGCTTATTTTGTGAAAAATTGTGTATGGCTTGTTTAAACTTTGAATTTTGTGGAACTGGAACGTTTATGGAGAAGCGGGCTGGCATTGGGTGTCAGTGTCATGCCCATGCTCACTTTGTGACAATCTACCTACCATTTTGATCCTGTTAGTATGTGTACAGGTGTCTGACTAGTACTGATGGGAGAGTTTGTGAAATATTGTTTACTGATTGTATAACTTGGGGTGGCCATGGTGGTGCAGCAGTTAGCGTTGTTGCCTCACAGCAAGAGGTTCTCTGGTTCAATCCACAGCTGGGGTGCCTTCTGTGCGGAGTATGCATGTCCTCCCTGTGGTCATGTGAATTTCTACGGGTGCTTGGTTTCCTCCCAAAGACATGCTGTAGGTGGATCGGACACTCTAAATTGGCCCTAGGTATGAGTGCGTGCGTGTGTGTGCCTTCCATGGAAGGTTGGGCGCCGGGTCGGTAATGTGACACCGTAAAACTCTACCACCACTCATGAGTGGACAGGTGATCCATGGCGGCAACTCCTAACTGGGAAAAGCCAAAAGAAGAAGAAGATTGTATAACTTTAAACTTTGTGTAACAGGAAAAGTTTACGGATAAATGGGTGGGGAATACTGTGTCAGTGATATGCTTATGCTCACTTTGTGACAACCAACTTGCCATTTGATTCTGTCAGCGTGTGTGTGTGTGTGTGTGTGTATGTGTGTGTGTGTGTGTGTGTGTGTGTGTGTGTGTGTGTGTGTGTGTGTGTGTGTGTGTGTGTGTGAGTGTGTGTGTGTGTGTGTGTGTGTGTGTGTGTGTGTGTGTGTGTGTGTGTGTGTGTGTGTGTGTGTGTGTGTGTGTGTGTGTGTGTGTGTGTGTGTGTGTGTGTGTGTGTGTGTGTGTGTGTGTGTGTGTGTGTGTGTGTGTGTGTGTGTGTGTGTGTGTGTGTGTGTGTGTGGGTGTGTGGGTGTGTGGGTGTGTGTGTGTGTTTAAGTGAATGAGCAGCACTGACAGGGGAATTGTGTTCTACTTTTACATTTTATAATCTAAGGGACTGGAGAAAGTGTTTTAAGTGTGCTGCTTGTGAATACTCAGTAACAACTTACTTCTGACCAGCTCACTCCAACTATGCCTACTGCTTTTAGTGCTTTTTCACCTGGTACAGAATGAATACTTAATCTGGTCCAGCTGTCTCCTCTGCAATAGTACCTAGAGAGAAAAAAAATCACCTACTAATGGGTTCTTACCATTTTTGCAAACTCAGACTGTGCTTCAGCTGATAGTGGGTTAACCTGCAGTGGCCATTGCTTGTTCATCAGTCCACTCACTTACTTCTCCAACTTCCTTAGTTGTGGTCCTTTCAGCCAACATGAACTAGAGGTCATCCACATCCTCTTTGTCTTTTCCATTGCGCAATACAGCCATGGGAGAGCTATGTCCTCTGGGTCTGGGTGAAAGTCCAGAAGATTCTTCTTGAGGAAACTGGGGCAAGAGACCATAAGACCTAGCAGGCATCCCTCATTCAAGTTGATCCTCTTATGCTGAAACTCTTGTTCAAAAAAATAAGTTAAACATTGTTCTTCTAATGAAGTTATTACTGTTAAAAAAAGTTGAGTTACTTACTTTTAACAGACAGACATTGCAAAATGTAAATCCTAGCACACAGAATCCTTTACAGATAAGCATTCAATGTAAAATTATTCTAGAGGACACAGGGCCTGGTATTTCTGATTTCTACAGATATAAGGTTTCTTCTCCTGTAGACTCCAGTGCCCAACCCTCTAACTGGGAGGAAACCTTTCATTCTTATCCTCATCTAGAGGAATCTCGATTGAAACAGACCTTTGCCGGGATAAATGAGATATTTTTATGAGAACAAATTGATGTTTACCCTGAAATGAGGAGATGTAATGATATGCTTTATCCTGATGCCCAGTCATCAATTCCTAAGAAAGAGGGAGCTCTATATAAGGTGCCATCATATGGACAATCTGGGTGAATTGACTTCCACATTTCCAACAGAAAGCATTTTGTTTTTATCAGATTGTTTCTATATTTTTCAGGTATCTAAACAAGCTTTGAAGAGTGTGTAGGATTATGCAGATACTGTATGTCTAGGGATACTGCTACTGATACTGATACTGATGCTGCTACTGCTACAGTGTTAAGACTCCGGAATAAAATCCCAGTCCAGGTTAGGCAGAGTCCCTCACTGACTCTCTTCAAGAGGAATCTTGATGAGTGGATGGGAGATCGTAGGTTTACCCCGGGTATCACTTCTGTGTGACTGTTAGACAGAGGCACAGTATACTAACCTTGAAAAAGGGCATAGCAAAATAAATTTAAAATGGGTGGCGAAAGCCAAACACACTCTGGCTAGGCTTATAAATGCCCTAGGGCAGATAGCCTAGTATGAACCTATGAACCTATAAGAAGATATACCTGGATATGTAACCAAAAGTTTGCTAATGAGGTAATCTCTGAAATCTTGGCTTCAGCTTTAAATAAGGAGGTAGTGTTTGGCCCTTTTCTGGCAAACAAAATGCAAAAAATGGATAACCAGGGTAACAGAAAAAAAAACAGTCCTCAACATTTTCATTTAGCATAAGATTGTTTCAGATTCCTGGTTGTTAAAATGTTGCAGGAGTGTTATAGATGGAATTGGATACAAACACCTTTTCATGGGAATTTCTCTCCACTCCAAATCAAATGCATTTTTTTTTTCAATTTTTTCACATTTTGTTTCAGTCATTACACACCCTGGGAGTCATAGAAGCAGTGCTTTTTTAGTCAAAGGGCAAAAAGTTCTATTAATGAATGCTTCTGATACAAAAGAAAAAGGCTTCTTTGAGACTCTAAACCTAAAAGATGCTTATAAGCATATTCGTAATACAATAGGCTTCAGGACATTTTTAAAGTTCTCTGTCTCTGGCTCACATTATCAGTTCTCTGCATTACCTTTTGTTTTATTTACAGTTCCAAGGTTATTCACAAAACATTTAGCCCCAGTCATAGTTTATTGCAGACTGAATGGCATTCACTTATTTCCTTATTTGCAAAACTTGTTTATCTTTACTGAGTCTTTGTCCAAATGTTGAGTCATTAACATGGGTTATGTGTCTTTTGACCATTTTGGGCTTCCAGATAAATATTGCAAAACCCTCCCTGATTGTTCCTCACAGGAGAATGTTTCTGGGATGCCTTATAGATTATTTCTTCAAAAGATCGTTGTAATATAGAACAAGGTGGTTCTTTATCTGGTATTTTTCCTGAATTACTCCAGTCAGTCCCAGATACCTAAAATAGAATTTCTCAGGATCCCAGGGTTCATAGATTATTTGAGTGTCATTATATGTCTTGCCAGATTACACATGAATAAATAAAACACACACACACATGGGCCCAGCATTTGCATTCTCTGGAGTATCAAATTCTAGTTCTGGGCTTTATAAAAAGGGAACAGCATTGGTGGATACAACAAATTAAACCAAACCCAGGTCTCCCCTTCTATCCTCAGACCCTGAACCAATCTATCACCACAAATGCATCACATATTTCTTAGGAACAGTTTCCAGAGAGGAAAATGTACAAGGTCTGCAGAATCCTTCAGACAGACCAAACCACATCAGCTGAAAAGAGATGTTAGCTCTGAAGTCTCTCCATCATCTTTGGTCCCCAGGAAATCTGCTAGTGATTACATACAATACTTAAGTCATGTCATACATTGACAAGTATGGAGATGCAAGGTTGTACCTTCTATGCAGGCTAGCATTGGTGGCTTGGGAGTTAGCGCTTCAGTATTTCTCAACCCTCCAAGCATATGACATTCTTTCAGAGCAAAACATACTGGCAGACTAGCAGAGCAGGACCAAGACAGACCATCACAAATGGAAATTGAACAAGGGGGTCTTCCAGGAGTTGATCCACTTGTTAGGAAAACATTGAATAGATCTATTTGTCTCCTTTCAAAACAGACAACTAAACAAGTTTAGTTCCAGGGCTCCTTTCAAACAAGTATGGAAGATAGATGTTTTTTCATTCCCTTGAAAGGAGATGTTCCTTTATGTGTTTCCACCATTTTCACTGATATCCAGGGTAACTCTGAAGATTTAAAAGGATACCCCAAAAATAATTGTGGTGAGCCCGTTTTGGCCTAGGCAACATTGTTCTCCCTTCTTATGGAACTGGCTAAGGGCAGTTAGCACAAACGATCTACTCACACAAGACAGGGGAAGTTTGATACACCCCAGTTTCAATAAACTTCAACTGACTGCCTGAATGATTCAATTTTAACGTATTTTAGGCAGTTATTTCACAAAGACCTGCAGCAGGATCTAAAGGAGGCAATAAAGTATGATACTAGAAAATCCTATGATGGTAAATAGAACCAATTTTCTAGTTTACAAGAGGCTTGTCAGGGATTTTGTACCACAGATGCTCAAATATTTGTGTGAGTTTGCTTGCCACTGGCCTCACTTATTCTTCTATAAAGGTTCAACTAGTGGCCATTTCAGCCATATCTGTTCATCAATCTATCTTTTTCTTCTCTAGTTGTTAAAAAACAGTATCTGAAAGGGTCTATACACCTGAAACCTCCTCATAAACAGGTTACTCCTCTCAGGGATCTCAACTAGGTGCCGGAGAAATTAACAAAGTCACCTTTTGAATCTACCCTTCAAACAGATTTAAGGTTCTTGACCTGAAAAACTGTAGTCATAATTGCTTTGGCATCTACAAACATAGTATCTGAGTTGCAAGCTCTCATGGTAGGTGAACCCTATCAGATATCCACAGGGATGTGGTATCTTTAAGAACAGATGCCTCATTCATGCCCAGAGTGGTTTCAGAGTTTAGTTTGAATCAAGCTATCAAACTCCTAGTTTCCTATCCAGAATTTATAAACCAGGAAGAACAAATTCTGCATACTCTGGATGTGCATAGGTAGCTTGCATACTATTTTGACATAACTAAGCTCTTTAGAAAAGCTGAGCAGCTATTTGTCTCTTATCAAGGGGTGAAAAAGAGAAAGAAAACAGAAAATTTCCAGGTTCTTGTCCACAGCTATTGCTTTTTTGTTTTTCCCACCATCATAAATCCATTCCAGGCAGTGTGAAGGCACATCCCACTAGAGCCTTGTCTTCTTCAGTGGTATTCTGTAAACAGGCAGACTCTAGAAACATTCTAGAGATGTTACTCTGTAAAGAGGCTGACTCTAGAAACATTCTAGAGACAGCTACATGGTCCTCTGTGCATACTGTTTACAAAGCATTACTTATTGGATTCCTTTACCAGCTCCACATCAAGCTTTGATAAGACCATTCTCCAGCACCTCCCAGATCCAGATCCATCTTCCTTCCAGGACAGATAGGCTATGTTATTCAGCACACAAAGTCTAAGGGCTACTGCAGTAGGAATGATGAACACAGTACAGTTATAAAAGTTGCGCTTATCCATAATAGCAGATGTTCAAATTCCTCACTGCTGCAGTAGCCACACCCATCCACCATCACTTTTTTTTGTATAGTGTAGTTGGTCTATATAACTGACACAACTGCAATTTCTATTTCACTGTCACAGCATACTTCTTGCAATGTAATAAGAACTCTACCAGCAACTGGCATTGAGTCCTTGTATTATAGTGGCAAATCCTCATCAAGGAATGATGATAGTGATTGATAGACAGGACCATACAGCAGGAGCATAATCAAACGTGAGGCAAGAAATAACGGTACTTACAACATCGACTAATGCTAAATAGGTGGAAGGCGTGAAGTGTAAGAGATGCTGATAACAACACTGCACCTGTCATTCGTACCTATCAACCGTCACTGAGTTTGCCTCATATTTTTATCCTGTTCCTTGTAAAGCATTTAAAAGTTTTATACTTCTTATTGTTCAGAAATTAATTTTGAGGCAAAACATGCTGTTTTATTAACTTTTTAACATGAATTAGAGTAATATTCTAAAAAAATAGCTGTGCTTTTGGGTCCTTTTCCTCCCATTGTTTTCAGCTTTGTTCCGGTTTCCTAGGGAAAGAAGATGAGAACTGTGCTCTCATTTATTTATTTTCGTCAGGGTCATTTTATTCCATTACCTGCATAAAAGCCTTATTTACTATATAAATGTAATAGCAACATTTGAGAATGTGGTTGCATTCAAGAATTCCATTAATTAGGCAGTCCATGTTTGTTTAAATAAAGTAACATACAATGATTAGAAAGTTAAACAAATGTAATGTTGAAATTATATTACTCCATTTATTGCACTAAGGACTATGCTCTAGATTTATATGCCAGTTTATCTTGTTCTTTAAGTAGGTAAAGTAGCTTTAGTTGCCATCTATCTGTATTTGCAGTGTGGTGTATATGGTGGGGTTTGAGAAATGAAACGGCTTTCTATAGTCTTATCATTTTGTTTTGTCTAGACACAACCCTGTATATTCAGAAAGGGTTTTCACAAGTAATAAGTCCTACAATGTGTGGCCATACCTATTGAAAAGCCTTTCCAATTTATAGACAGGACCACTGCAGTGATTTTACAGAGTCAGAAGTATCATTTCTGTGGGCTGCCCTAAATGGAACACTAAATTACAATGGGAAATGCTGGGGGATCTAATGCTAATTAGCCATGTACTCCCTTTTGAAAATGCCCATGGGAATGGATTTATGCTGGTTAGTGATTCAGAGCACCAGTTGGGTGCATAAATTATCACAACTAGCTGTGATAATTAACATGGCCAAAATGATGTGGCTAGCTATGAAAATTAACATTGCAAAAATGCTGCATTCCCCCATTATATAAATAGGAGGCAGATCATATTGCAGGTAAGATCAGACAAGTATGGAAGAGAAGTAGTGGTGATGTGTATGAGCAGGTATATGTATGTGTGGCAGTGGCTGTGCATGTCTGCAAGGACATGAATGGTGTGGGATGACTGTGTGTATGTGTGTGTTGGGGGTATATGTATGTGTTTTGGGGGGGTGAGTGTATCCATGAGTACATCAAATGTTGAGTAAATGTGTGTGTGTGTGTGTGTGTGTGTGTGTGTGTGCATGTGCATGCATGTGCACGCGTACATATGTGTGTGTGTGTGTGTGTGTGTGTGTGTGTGTGTGTGTGTGTGTGTGTGTGTGTGTGTGTGTGTGTGTGTTCGCATGTGCATGTGTGGGTGTGAGTGTTAATATCTGCATATGTGAGGGACAGTAACTGAGTAAGGTTCCTCTCTCAAAGAGATGTATAGGCTGCCAGTGGCAATTACTGTCAAAAAATGCTATTCAGCACTGGTGGTAATTACGGGCAATTCAGAGAAAAGTGAATTAGGTGATAGTGAGGACTTCCTCGTTGAGGATAGACATATATCTGAACTGCATT
This sequence comes from Protopterus annectens, assembly GCF_019279795.1. NCBI lineage: Eukaryota > Metazoa > Chordata > Ceratodontiformes > Protopteridae > Protopterus > Protopterus annectens. The sequence continues at coordinate 1,780,189,898 of NC_056731.1, forward strand.
TTACACAACCATGTAAGCTTGGCCTACATGAGGAAGGCAGTTTATGCATATGCAGTCCTTGTACAGGAATTCCAGGGAACATCTCAGACATTAAGTTAAATATTATAAGAGCACGTGTCACTTAGCTTAATTTGTCATGCACTAAAACAAGACCATAAATCTCCGAAAGACTCTTAACCACTGAAATATATCTATATGCTGCAAGATTTGCAAACAGTATCCTTTGAAGATTTTTACATCTGTTTTACAAAGTACTGAATATTATGTTTTTTTTTGGTTTAAAGATTCATAATTTTAATAATTTGCATTTTATTAAGTACTGTGGAAATTTGCTCATTTGTAGACAGCATTATAGCATTGTGAGTCAAATGTATTTTTGTTGGTACTTGGCTGAAGTTATGTTTCACAATGTGATGAGTGAAGTAAATAAAATGTCTACACTTTGATTTGTTTCTGAATTTGCTGTCTGGGTTATGCTACATAATTCCATATGTTAGGAACTACAGTAACCTTCTGGATTAAAGATGGGAGCTTAGGTTATAAATATGAATAAATACAACTGAGGTTATGAGCTGCTAACAAACTTTGTCATTTACTTCAGAGTTTACTTGCTTTCATCTCCCTTTGCCTACAGTCTGACTCCAACCAAGTCAGCTTAACCAGACATGTCTACTGGGGTGGCCATTAAAACACCAGAAGAAAAAGTAGGCTTGTGCCTAGCAGGTTTATCCAGTTAACAAATGAAAAAAATTTCCAGAGTGGTTGCAGTTTAGAGATAAACTGCATTCTACACATGGTTTACAAAATGTAACTTAACATCCGCAGCTGTTATAAACATATAAAGCATGTTCAGTATTTGCTGTTTAAAATGAAATTTGCAACATTTTGAAGAAAAAGGGTTTTACAGCAGTTAAGTATGAATCTGATTACTTAAAATACATATATTGTTTGTCACAACCTTTTTCTTTTTTGTTTTTCTTTGCTTGGAAATTCATTTGACTCTTCTTTGTAAGTACTGTTCATACATTTATTCCAACTCCAGAGCTATATATATATATATATATATATATATATATATATTTGTAATCTTCCCTTTTATTATTTTACAACCCTTTCCACCAAAGGCAGGCGCCCGGTCTGGTGGACCCCAGCCGTAAACAAACTCTACAACAAGAGGAGAAAGCTACTCCATGACAGAGCAAAATCCCTAAAAGGGAAGGCATCTCTGATCAATACTAGCAAAAAACTACGATCACTCATAAAATCACCCAAGGCCAACTTTGAGAGAAAAATCGCTAATGACACAAAAGACAATCATAAGGCCTTCTTTAGCTATGTTAGAAACCTGGGTGGAAACTCACAGATATGCTCAGAATTAGTCCAAAATGATAAAAAAAATCACTGAACCCACAGACATTGCCAACATACTGGCAGACAGGTTCAGTGCAAATTTCCCCCCCCCCCAAAAGGAGAAATATCTATCCCACCAGAGTCTAGCCTCCCAAACATCTCAGATGCCCAGGTGAGAGCTGCTCTCTCTAAAGCAAAAAACACAGCATCAATGGGACCGGACGGTGTCCCCGGCTGTGTGCTACACGAACTCAATGAGGAACTAAACCCACACATAAGGCTGCTGTTTAATCTTAGCCTTATTACAGGATACGTCCCCAAAGAATGGTGTACGGCAACTGTGGTCCCACTCCACAAAGGCGGTGCTTCTACGGACCCTGGAAATTACCGCCCCATAAGCTTGACGAGCCTTGTCTGCGAAGCTATGGAGAGGATCATAATGGAACTCATAAATAAAGACATTGGGGACCTACAGACACTGGATCCTACCCAATTTGGCTTTGTCAAGGGCAGATCCTGCCTCTTGAACTTGGTCGACTTTTTCAAAACAGTCACTAAGGCCATTGATGAGGGTAAGGCAGTTCACACAGCCTACCTTGACCTAGCAAAAGCGTTCGACACAATACCTCACTCGGGCATCATAGAAAAGCTCACCAGCTTAGGTGTAAACCTATATGTCACAAGATGGGTTGCAAACTGGCTCAAGGACAGAACACACAGGGTTAGAGTTGCTGGTGCCATGTCAGACTCTAAGCCGGTCACAAGCGGTGTCCCACAGGGCTCAGTCCTGGGCCCCCTCTTGTTCGGCATTTATTTTTCTGAAGTGCAGGCAAACATAGGGGGATTGTGGCTGACAAAATTTGCAGATGACTGCAAACTGGGCACCATAATTGACACTCCATCAGACACAGACATCCTCCAGAGAGGTCTCATAGAAATGGATAACTGGTGCCAGAGCCATGGCCTTAAGCTAAATGCCAAAAAATGTATAGTCATACCCTTTGGGAAAAACAAGGTAACCCCTAATTACCACATAGGTGGTAATCCATTAAACACGGAAGAAGTTATCAGGGACCTGGGGACCCAAGTTGACAGTAACCTCTCTTTTGACACTTACATTGCCAAAGTGGTTAGGAAGACCTTCTACATTGCCCACCTGATCATGAAGGGATTCACATCCAGATCAGGAGAGGTCATTGTACCCTGTACTCTTCACTTATCAGACCAATGATTGAGTACAATGCCCCATTCGCAATGTACCTTACCCGACACCTGCAGCAGTTGGAAAGACCCCAAAAGTTCCTCACCAAAAGGATAAAGGGGCTCAAACATATGTCATACGATGCCCGACTGAAGAAACTCCAGCTCTATTCAGTCGCATACCGTCTACTCAGAGGTGATCTGTGCCTGACATACAAGGCCATGTCCAACCCGGAATTAATGGACATGCTCCACCTCAAAAACTCCAAATCCACCAGAGCCACGAGAGCAAGAGACTTAAACCTCAACACGGATATAAATAGGACGTGCTGGAGGGACAGATTCATCACCCAGAGACTCCCTACACTATGGAACAGAATCCCAGTCCATGTGAGGCAGAGCCCCTCACTGACTCTGTGCAAGAGAAATCTTGACGAGTGGATGGGAGATCGTAGGTTTACCCCGGGAATCATCTCTGTGTCACTGCTGGACAGAGGCACAGCAAACTAATGGGTATAGTATTCTCATCCTAAGGGGTGGTGAAAGCCACACACACTCTGGCTAGGCTTATAAATGCCCTAGGGCAGATAGCCTAGTATGAACCTATGAACCTATGAACAAGTGTTCTCGCCTCATAGCAAGACATTGTCCCATTCGATTCTCAGCTAGAGCATCTTCTGTGTGGAGGCATTATAGCATTGTGAGTCAAATGTATTTTTGTTGGTACTTGGCTGAAGTTATGTTTCACAATGTGATGAGTGAAGTAAATAAAATGTCTACACTTTGATTTGTTTCTGAATTTGCTGTCTGGGTTATGCTACATAATTCCATATGTTAGGAACTACAGTAACCTTCTGGATTAAAGATGGGAGCTTAGGTTATAAATATGAATAAATACAACTGAGGTTATGAGCTGCTAACAAACTTTGTCATTTACTTCAGAGTTTAATTGCTTTCATCTCCCTTTGCCTACAGTCTGAATCCAACCAAGTCAGCTTAACCAGACATGTCTACTGGGGCAGCCATTAAAACACCAGAAGAAAAAGTAGGCTTGTGCCGAGCAGGTTTATCCAGTTAACAAATGAAAAAAATTTCCAGAGTGGTTGCAGTTTAGAGATAAACTGCATTCTACACATGGTTTACAAAATGTAACTTAACATCTGCAGCTGTTATAAACATATAAAGCATGTTCAGTATTTGCAACATTTTGAAGAAAAAGGGTTTTACAGCAGTTAAGTATGAATCTGATTACTTAAAATACATATATTGTTTGTCACAGCCTTTTTCTTTTTTGTTTTTCTTTGCTTGGAAATTCATTTGACTCTTCTTTGTAAGAACTGTTCATACATTTATTCCAACTCCAGAGCTATATATATATATTTGTAATCTTCCCTTTTATTATTTTACAAGCGTTCTCGCCTCATAGCAAGACGTTGTCCCATTCGATTCTCAGCTAGAGCATCTTCTGTGTGGAGGCATACGTGAATGGGGCGTGCCTTCATTGAATGTTGTGCGTCAGGACTGGTAACCCGGTATGTAAAAATCCACTACCAATCATTAGCGGACCGGAGTTCTGCTGTGGTGACCCCTAACTAGGAAAAGCCGAAAGACACAAACAAACAACATGCAATGTTATCTGACGTCTGCTGTTGCTGAGTAGAATTAGTATTGCAGATGACCTCAGATTCTCTGTAAACATTACATTATTCATGGAAAGATCTATACAAAAAGGAACAATTTTTCATGCTTTCTTCTTAGGAGTTTATAAACTGACAAGGATAATCATATATTGTTTTTACCTCAGTCTTGATAAATGTAAATAACTTTAAAAATGAAACAAAATGGTACTCTGATAGGAGTTTGAAAGAGATTCAAATTGAAAGTGTCTCTAAAATGAGTAGCGTTTCTACATTCTGATAACAGATCAAAACATGAAATCAAAATTAATTTCCCAGACTTTTTAAAATCACATGAGAATTGTCTTCAGATAAAATAAAAATTACAGTGTCACATTTAAGTTGTTCATGATCAACAAATAAGTGGCATTGTGTGTTCACATGGCCTTTATCTAAGGGTTAGACTTGTTTATAGATTTTTCTTGGCTTGTTTGCTTGCTCATTGTGATTAGGCCAGCAATATTCAAAAACACACACTGACATGTCTTAAAATAAATAAAATGCTAATAACTTTAAAATGAAAGCAGATAGGCTATATTATGTGTGAAAGATACTCAGTACTTAAGTAGCTGTTCTGGGAGATCTCATTCTTAAAGTTACATTTCTTATTGCAAAAATGTGACATATTATGCACTGGTTCCTATTTTTCTACTACATAAATGTGTTTTTGTTAGCGTAGAAAAATATGTGCTATTCCAGTGATGTAGAGGAACAATTCTGTCACTACAACTCAGCTGACCCTAGTTCAATTATTGGCTTGGGTGACTAATGGAGTGACGGCCATTACCATCCCAGGAGAGCATTGTCTCAGGGCCATTGCTCACATGACAATCACTAGTGGAATATGGAGATATGTGTGAGTATGGCCTAAAGAGGGCAATAGGGTGGGGAGCTTCAATGAGCTGCTGCAAAGGTAGGGTGATAGATCAGTATGCCTCCATTGCATGCCCATTCCTGTGATGCTACAGTCACCATGGGGGGTGAGGAAGGTAGGGTAGGTCATAAAATAGAAACACTCCCAGCAAAAGCAGTGGGTGGAATAATACACCAAGATGCCCTTGGCATCCACACTGGCCCCAGATCTGAACTGGAACAAGTCTGGGGATGAAAGGAGCCACGGGTAGAACTGGCAAAGGATGGGTGCATTAAGGTAAGTTGGAAAGAATGGCACAAGCAAAACAAAAAATGAACACCCCTCACAAAATCATTAAAGAAATGCTTGGTATTCATAGTAATTTTTTAAGTGTATAGCTGTGAAAGCTATAGACACTTGCAAATATAGTGCAATTCATTGACATTTAGTCACAATGAGAGTAAATTCAAATAAGTGCATAATGACAATTTACGGAGGAAATGCATATAAATGCTGTACTGATAGTATGATAATGGGGCACATTTCCCACCTTGTGTGATTCATATTCATAAGCAAGTGTACATTGTGCACATAGGTTATAAAAAGGCAAGCATCACCTTTAGTAGTCACTTATAATCAATGAGGGTGCCATATCTGGCTGTGAGTCTCACTTTGTACTTTGAGAAGATAGTTTCTACTGTACCACAGTCTCATTTGGAGATTTCTGCTAAGCGTCCAAGGTGGAGATTTGCAGGCAATAGGTAACATATTGCAATTCGGAGAAGCAGGCAGTTCATGATCACTTTCAAGCAAATAAAGAGGATTATCAGGACTTTTGGTGAACTTGTGTGGACCACAGACTGGTGGTATGGGAATATGTGACCTTCCTATTCCTGTACAGACCAAAAAATGTCTAGCCTTCACAGCACTTGCTATGTGGACATTTCAGAGACAGACTGGGGACACAATGAAAACCTCTCAGACTTCTGCCTCAAGGATAGTGTAGCAGTTCTTCAATATTATCCTCAAACATATAGAACAACATATATATATCCCAGAGCCACCTTGAAACTGAGACTCTATCATACATGTTTTCTAAGTCCTATGTGGTTATCAGGACCCCACCAGGTCTATGGGGAGAAGGTATCATAAGACAAAATATTACCATTCCATCTTCTGTCGGGTAGGGTGTGATGCAAGTGGCTGTTATCACCAATGGATCAGCTCAACATCCTGGCACTACCCTTGGTTTCTGCATATGGCACACAAGTTCACTGCACTGCCACTTACTACATGGTGGGATACCTCATGGCTACTTTGTTGGTAAGTTCACCCTAAATCACCGATTACTCCATTGATATTTTTAATAGACTCATTAAGGTTCATGCGTCCCCTTCCATTATGTTTTTTAGCTAATGGAGGATTCTCACTTGAACCTTGGCTAATGATACCAGTATGTAATTCAAACGGAGCTGCTAAACAATGCTATAATATTGTCCTGTCCCAGACATAGACTGTCATTCAGAGAGTATTCATATATCTTAAATTCCAGTTCTACTGCCTGTGGGTAAATCTGGGGGGAGATATCCAGTACAACACTGTTATTGCATGCAGAATATTCACTTCCTGCAGCATTCTGCACAATATGATTCTGCATTTCTTTGGTGTGCCACAGTGACAACCCGCGGCAGCTGAAAAACAAAGCGGCCATGCAACTTCCTCTTTTGCATTAACTGTTCTTTGTATGTGTGATGACAGCAGTGATGGACAGCTGATTGAAACAGCACAGCATTCCCACAGTACATGACAGCACAGATAAATCAGTAGCATCTTGTCCACAACTCTGGGCCTTGAATAACACTAAGTGATAGTGTAAAATCACACAAAACTTGCTGCATGCAGTGCTACCTGCAGGCTATGCTGTGTAGTGCAATTATACTGTGCATTAATTGTTTCACACACACCATATACAGCTATATAGCTGATATGGTCACAGCCATCGTATGCATAGTAGTCATTGAACAGGGACACAAGTTATGTATACTAGTGAGGGTTGGGGGGTGATGCTGGAATACTGGAAAGGGTTGCGTAACAGTACATAATATGGCACATTAACCTTGCTTGTATTTGCAGGCTTAATAAACAATGCCGTGATTGTTACCAAAGTAATTTGTTGTCAACCCTTTTCCGATGTTATTCAAACAGCTTTTCTATGCATAAGCTCTGTCTTTCTTTTTTCTTTTTTCCTGTTTGTACTAAAAAGATAGGTCTCCCATTTTCTTTTCTTATTTGTCTAAGTTTCCCTTTTACTTCACCTTCATCCAGGTAAGAGCAATGCTGCTTTTCTTTTTCTTTCCTCACAGGTGAATGTAATTTTTATTAATGTTATTTATTGTGTTAGATTTTCTTAATCTGTGAAAGTTGTCCATTTAGTTGTTTCTAAAGAATGGAGTGGGAAGAGGTGAAGGTTAGACTCAGAATCTGAGAAACTGTGAGTGATTTTCACATCTATCCTGTGCTATACACAATATCTCCTAATGACAGCATTGCAGAGGGTCTGACCAAATGGAAATAAGTGCTGCCATGTAAGCTTTAGACTAAATTGCTATAATAGTGTGACCTGCTTGATGTTACAGGTGCCCTTGGCTGTGAGTGACCATGTGATATTACAGTCCAACAATGTCAAGTTGACTTTCTCATGGGGGAATCTACAGCCAGGGATGCTGTATCTGGAAGGGGTACCCATTGTACATGTAGAACATGACCTCCATGCATATGGACCTGACCTCTGCCATACTCAACTATGTCAGCCATATGTCCCTAGTAAAGCCTCACAAGCATGCAGATAAAAGCTTCATGAGCAATGTGTGAGAAACCATGCTCCACACATGAATCATCATGTCATTGTTTCTTGCCTCCACCACTCCAGTATATTGCTTCCTTGTGACACTCCTACCATGCCTACCTGATGCCTAGTTGTGGTAGTCTGTACTTTAACAATGCCCCTCTACATATTCTTTGTGTGTCTTAGGTGCCAGTTATGATCCACACTTTCATCTGATACCACTGTGAACAGACTACACAGTGGGTATTCTAACCTCCAACATTGCCTTGTCATCTTTAAGATGTTCTACACGTGCACGTGACAGAGCTGTGGAGCTTCAAGGGTATTCACCCTTTGCAGTAATAGTAAGTAGGTGTCAATTGTGAACTACCTGTGAATCTGCCTCACCCACTCCAGGGTCAGTATTTTGTGGGGGGAATCCTTTTTCCATGTTTTTTTAAGTTTTGGTTAGAAAACTGGAACACTGATGTTCTGATTCTCAGTACACTCTAAAATCACATAAAAAGAGGAGTTTGTTTTTAATGTGACCCCATCTTTGTGGAATATGAGGTAAGGTTCAATCATGATGAGAGCTTGCAACTCAGATACTCTTTTTGCAGATGTCAGATCAATCTTGAGTGCAGTTTACAAAGTCAAGGACCTTAAATCAGCCAAATAGCCATAATTAAATGATGCCCATGTATTACATAAGTCCTCAAATTATTCCACTTATATACATTACTTCCTAATATACCTGCTGTAATATATATTACAGTCTAGGTCTTCTACTAATGCTGACTGAATTTTATAATTTTGTATACTTATTCTGTTATTAACCATGGTTAACTATGTTTTTCCTGTATATATAGGTTTTGTTATGTCTTCTGCTGTATACTGTATTTTAACATATTGTTTGAAAATTCTCTGTATACTGTATTTTTATAAAATTCTACTTACTATGGAGCTTTTCTCCCCGGACCTCTGATGAAAATGGGCTTGTGTCCAGTCGGACCATCCCGGTAAACAAATGTAAAATAAAAAATAAAATAAATTAAAAAATGAGCAGGTTAAAATGGTTACATATTCAACTTTTCCAGCACAAAGTTGAGATCCCAAGAAGGAGCAACCTATTTATGAGAAGTTCTCAGTTGTAAAATTCATTTCAGAAACTGAGGAGGATTCATGGGCAGACATGCTGAAATGACTGCAAGGTGAACCTTTACTTAGGAATAAGAGAAGACAGAAGGTAGTAACTCATGCAAATAGCTCAGTACAACTGGTAGAGAATCCCTGATGGATCCTTGATTATTGGCTAAGCACAAACTACAAAATTGCTTCTGCAGGTTTTCATGCCTCCTTTAGTACCTTACATGTCATCATGAAATAAATGTCTAAAATGTAACAGAGCTGAATCAACCAGGCTATGAGTTGAAGTTGAGTGAGGGTGGATATATCCAGTCTATGAGGAAGCTTATGGTAATTGCCCTTGGCCAATTCCATAAGAAGGGAGAATCAATGTTGCCTGGGCCAAAAGGGGTTCACCACAATGATTCTTGGGAAGTCATTCTGAATCTTCAGACTCATCCTATCTACATCAGTGGAAAGGGTAGAAAAGCATAAAGTAACATTCCTGTCCACAGGAATGAAAATACATCTGTTTTCCAAGCTTGCTTGCAAGGGGCCCTGGTACAGAATTTGTTTAGTTGCCTGTTTTGAATGGAGGCAAACCAATCTATTTGAGGTGTTCCCCACAACTAGATCATTTTCTGGAAGACCCCCTTGTTTAATTTCTATTTGTGAGGGTCTGTCTAGATTTTGTTCAGTTTGTCTGCCTCTAAGTTTTGCTTTGATAGAATGTAAGATACTTGGTGGGTTAAAGAATGCTATAGAGCTACCTCCCAGGCCATCACAGCCAGCCTGCAGTGACCATATGACCTTGTACCTCTCTGCTTTTTTATGTGCCATATTTGTGGTATTCTCTAGAGGGCCAGAAGCTAAGTGATGAAGCAACTCCAAGGCATGTATCACAGTTAACTTCCCTTTTATACTGATGTGCTTTGGTTTGCCTAAATGACTCCACAGATCTTGTACCTTTATCCACAGAGTAACTGTTCACTTTGTTTTTGCATGACATCCAGACTGGTATACCTAAGACAGGTGAACAATGCTGTCATAACTATGATGACCTGCAGTGCTAGCAGACTGGCCAACATTCCCACTGGGTAGCAGAAGTTTAGCCTGGGTAGGTAAGTAAGGTGAGTGAAATGTACAATATTTTTAAGAAAGACGCCAGTTTTCTCTAGGAATCAGTCCTGCTTGTGGAGATAAAGAGAAAAAATCCATGTCTGTCCTATAATGAGGTAATAATAATGGCACTTTTATCTTTTTCACTTAAATCTTTGACTGCAAGGAAATGGAAGACTAAAGTGAATGGTGTTGCTCCAACTCTGAGAGTAGATATCTATAAGTTATTTACAAGAATAATCAGACAGTGTACTCTGAACAAAAAAATTAGTTAATTGTGTAATCAGTATTTTTATTAGGTAAGATATTTAAGGCAGGTGACTGTTTTAAAAGTTTTATTCCTTGATGGCTTTGTTGGCCGAGAAGTCAGAGACAATAAAGTTTTTTTGGACACTGGCCTATTGTTTTTTTTTGTTTTGGTGTGGCTTTGGATAAAGTAGTTTTAGTGTACTCTGAACAGTAAGACATTTTAGTAAAAGTTTGGTAACGGGTAGACCTGTAAGCATGAATGAATGGAATGCAGCTTGATGTGCTGGCTGTTGTTTAAATTTAAATAGTCACTTAAATACTTTCTAATTTACTGGTTTTATGACCATGAATATACACCAAAGTGGATTTGCTATAAGAAGCTATGTTGATTCACTGATGAAGCTTTTTTATATATTGAAGTGCATGTTAGAGTTTTGGGCAGTATTCAGTTTGTTTATATATTTATTTACTTATTTTTAGTTATTTAATGTTTGTAAATTGAGTACGTGATCTGGTCTAAAGACCCTTTTGATCCATGACCAAGGCTATTTTATATAAGCAACAAACTGAACCCAGAATGGCCAACTGAAATGTAAAGAGCACTACAGTAACAATAACTGTCATATTAGTTGGAAACATGGTACAGGCTTATTAATAACAGTGAAAGGTAAATTATACAACAACTGTGTAAGTACATAGAGTGTCAATATATAATCCACCAAACTTTGAAAAATACAATACTGTCAATAAAATTTGTTTAAAGTTGTTTAAGCAACTTTAGAGCTGTTATGCTCTACCTCATGCTAGACTATAGGTTCATAGGTTCATAGGTAGGTACTAGGCTATCGGCCCAAGGGCCTATGTAAGCCTAGCCAACAAGGTTCCCTGACTTACACCACCCAAGAAAATTATTTTCCTGTGCCACTGTCAAGCAGAGACACAGAAGAGATCCCCGGGGTGTATTTCCTATTTCCCATCCACTCATCAAGATTTTTCTTGAAGAGTGCTAATGAAGAACTTTGCTTGACATAGATGGGTAGCCTGTTTCAGAGTATGGGAAGTCTCTGGGACAGGAATATATCCCTCCAGCATGTCCTGTTTATCGCGGTGACAAGGTTTAGGTCCCTAGAGCATGTAGCTCAGAGGGATTGGGATTTCTTTAGGTGTAGCATGTCCAACAGCTCTAGGTTTGACATAGCTTTGTATGTAAGGCAGAGATTACATCAGAGTAGGTGATATGCTATGGAGTAAAGCTGGAGTTTTTTGAGGCGGTCAGTGTAGGGCATTTGTTTGAGTCCAGTAATCCTCTTTGTGAGGTACTTCTATGGCCTTTCCAGCTGCTGCAGATGTCTTGTGAGGTACATTCCAAAAGGGGCGTTGTACTCTATAATGGGTGTAATGAGTGTCGAGTAGAGGGGAATAATGACCTCTTTTTTCCTGGATGGGAACCCTTTTGTGATGAGGTGTGCCACGTAAAAGGACTTCCTGACTACTGTGGCGATGTGACTATCAAAGGAGAGACTACTGTCAACCTGGGTCCCAAGGTCTCTTATCATGTATTCGGTGTTAAGTAGATTGCTGCCTATGTGGTAGTTCATGGTACAGAGTTTTTACCAAAGGGGATGACACTGCATTTTTTAGCAATGAGCTTGAGGCCGGGGCTCTGACAACAGGCATCAGTCTTAGCGAGGCCCTTCTGTAGGATGTCCACATCATTTGGGGACTTGACTATGGCTCCTAGTTTGCAGTCATCTGCAAACTTCATTAGCCAGAGGCCTTCTGTGTTAGCCTGTACTTAAGACAAGTAGATACCAAACAGGAGAGGTCCCAGGATGGAACCCTGTGGTACTCCACTTGTCATGGCTTTGAGGTCACATTTGGAGTCTGCAACTTTTACAGTGTGGGTTCTTAGTGAGCCAGATTGCAACCCATCTTGTGACGTAGGGATTTATACCTAGTTTAGTGAGTTTAGCTATAATTCCAGAATGGGGGATGGTGTTGAAAGCCTTGGCGAGGTCAAGATAGGCTGTGTGATCCACCTTACCCTCGTCTACGGCTTTGGTGACTGTCTCAAAGAAGTCGATCAGGTTCAGGAGGCATGATCTGCCTTTCACAAACCTGAACTGGGTGGGATCCAGAGTTTGGAGGCTACCAATGTCTTTGTTTATTAAGTCCATGATGATACATTCCATGGCCTTGCAGACAAGGCTCGTCAAGCAAATAGGTCAATAGTTCCTGGGGTCAGTGGTGGCTCCCACTTTGTGAAGTGGAATAACTGTTTCTATGCGCCATTCAGTGGGCACAAAGCCTGATGCGAGGCTATTATTGAACATGGTGCTTAAGTGGGGAGCCAGTTCATTCTGAAGTTCGTGTAAAATGCAGCCTTGGATTTTGCTCTCTTTTGCAACAGTTTCTTCCTTCTGTTGTACAGTTTGTTTATGGCAGGGGACCTCCAGATTGGCTTCCTTTTTTTGGAGGATAGTGTCTTGGTTCTGTTTGGGATATCACAGTCCATGCACTCGTGTAAGTGTTTTTAGAGTGCATTTGTGTAGGATTCAGCAGTTGTAACTGTATTGTCCATCTACATGTGTGTCATGAAGTTCACCACTTTTGTCTTAAGAAGCATGAAGTTGGCTTTGGAGAAATTTTTTACTGTGGTTTCTTAATGGGTGGTGGGGGCGGGATGTGGATATCAAGGGTGATTAGCTTATGGTTGGATCAGACCAACGAGGAGTTGACTTCAGGTGTGGAACACTGGTCACTCATGTTGGTAATGACTAGGTCTAGGATATTGTTTCCCCTGGTAGGGGTGTGGATAAGTTGATCCAGGGCATTGGAGTTTATGAATTCCAGAAAGCAATGACTAAGGAGTTGGTACACGAGTAGTTTTCCCAGTTAATGGGGGGAAGTTGAAGTCACCCATTATTAGGGTGCTTGGTTGAACCCTAATATTTTCCAGTACATCAAGAAAAGAGGAATGGGAATCCTGGGGCATGGTGGGGGATCTGTAGCAAGCTACAATTTGGAGTGCAGTTTTGCCCAGAGTTAGCTGCATTTGGATAACCTCGGATGCATTATGCTGAGTAACTAGCCTGGAAGTGTGGATATCCTTAATGAATATGGACACACCTCCACCTTTGGTGTTTCAATCCAGGTTACATGGCCGAAAAGTGTGGTATGAGTTATAGTCTGGTAGTGCAGGGGTGCTCTCTGGAGCCTTGAACCAGGTCTCAGTCACTGCACAGATATCGATGTTCTCCATTTTAAGGAGTGCCTCGAGTGAGTCCATTTTGAGATTTAGACTTCTAACATTGAGTAGCATTACCCTCAGTTTTTGCTTGCCTGTTCCTGTTACAGTGGTGAATTTGTTATTTGAACATTGCCTAAAAAAGGCACTATGGGGGCAGCAAGAGCCTTAGCCAGTATCCGGAATCCCAGGGGCGACAGGTGCAGGCCATCTATGACAGAGCATCGTGGTTTGTCGACCATGTCATCCCAAGCAGACAGATACTGGATCCCCTTAGAATGACACCAGAAACTTAGCCAATTGTTGAAGTCAATAATGTTGGCCTTGTACTGTGGTATCATTTGGGGTGATGGCATAATGCTACTCAGGGCTAGGGTCATACCTGCCTGGGCTACAAGATCAGAAAGCTCTTCCATGTCTCTTTTCATGTAGTCCAGGGAGGTACGTCTCAGGTCATTCACACCAACATGGACAATGACAGAGTCATATTTGTATTTGTTGTGGAGTGACCTGAGTGCATGGGTTATGTGTTGGATCCCTGCACCCGACAGGCAGCTGACAGTACCCTTCTCCTTGTTTAGCTTGGTGAGTGGGACATCAGTGTGCCTGACTATATAGTCACCTATGACTAGTGTGTTGGGTACGTTGTTTTGCCTTATTGGCTGTGGTTGAGTGGCACACTGAGTCTGTGGGCTATATGTCATTTGGGTTGTGTTGGGAGATGGAGGTTGCTTATGTTTCTGCTTTGGAGGTCTCTGTTGCTTAGACAGATTATTATTGAGAGCCTCTGTGAATGTTTTTGTGTTACTATGTGTGGATTTTGGTGGTGTAGATTTAGTGAGACTATGTGATGAGTGCGGTATGGTGCAAATCTTTACCTTCTCCTCATGACTGTCAAGTTCAGTCTTGGCTGGAGAGAGCTTTACCTCCAATTTGGCTAGATAAGTGCATCTCTCACATGTTGTAGTGTTGGGTGGTAGGAGGAGAGTGTTGTCTGTGTACATGAGGCAATTTCTACATTGCCTCAAGATGCCCAGATTCATCAGATAGACAGGAGAGAACACTGGGAGCTGACCCTTGGACATGCCTGAACAAAAAAATATGTTTCTCTAGATAAGTGAGGAAAGTGAGTACAAGAGGTGTTTTTCTCTAAACAAATGAGAAAAGTAAGTACAAAAACAGTTTTCCTCTAGGTAATGAGGAAGATTGAGTGCTATAGTAATTAATAGCTTATTTAGTGCTTACAAGTTTTGAACAAGTGCTGAGCATGAATAAGCAAATTTAAGTGCTAAAACTAAGAATCTGTATCTGCACTAGACAAGTTACAGGACAGAAACAAGTGCAAATGCAGGCTTTCAAATCAGAACGTTGAGAGAGATGGAATAGATTGCCCAAATGGACAATAACTACAATTTCTGGACCAGAACCACTCCTTATGTGGTAGACAGGTTACCTAGTGCTTACCACTACCATTGACAAGCTAGAAGGCTTCCCTCCAACAAAGAAAGGCTTGGGGGGCTCAGAAGCTTACATACAATCCTGGATACAGCAAATCTGTATCTGGAACACTAGTTACAAGAAAGGTAGGAAACAGGCTTACAGTTTGTTTTTTTACAGAAAAGTAGCAAAAACAGTAGTAAAAACAATTCACATGCAGTGCAAGCTAGCACACTTGAGTATGTAGCAATATTAAAAAATGCAATTAAATTAAAAATTACTAAAAGCAAGTGCAGAAAGAGTTTATTAGGTAGAATGTGGTAAAGAGATGGGACTGGGGGAGTGTCGCAGATCAAATCTACAGTGGGGTGGGCAACTGCAAAAGCCATTAACAGTTTCAACAGAGATCTAAGCAATAACTAACAGTACAAACTCTAAAACCAAAAAAATATATACTCGGCTCTGTATATTTGCAGATAGTCTGGAAGGCAGTCTCTCAGAACACAGGTTCCAGCAATTAAATGCAGGCTGTTACTAACAGGTCAAATTTTATGCAAGTGATCCTTGAGTTAGATAACACACAAGCTGTAAAAACAACTATGTAAGTACATAGAGTGTCAATATATAATCCACCAAATTATAATTATAAAAATATTTAAAAAATTATAAAAATATAAACAACAGCCAGCACTGACCAATATCAGGAAGCTGAAACAGCTTTAAGAAATGTAATAACCTATTCACTTCCATACTCTGTTCTGTATGTGGCAGTGCAAAGTGTATTGCAGCTTTTAAAACTGTTATGGGATCAGCAATGAGATTTATATCTGGCCACACTTCGAGAGGCAGGGTTAAGTATGTCGTAACTTACAAAGCTGTAATGCACTTTGTGCTCCTACAGTTTCTTTCTTTCTTTCTTTCTTTCTTTCTTTCTTTCTTTCTTTCTTTCTTTCTTTTCTTCTTTCTTACATTCTCTCTCTCTGTCTCTGTCTCTAAGTACATTGGAACAGCAAAAGCTCTGTGTACCAAAAAGATACGTAGCTCCATTGGCTATAAAGAACTGTGTGACAGTAAGTATGCAACAGTTTTCAGAGTTGCAAAGCACTTATCAAACCTACACATTTTTTCTCCTTCTGTGTAGTAACTTTTAGAGCAGGTAAAGCTTCATATATTATGAAGAATTATGATCAGATCTCTCCAGTTGTTACCATTCTGTTTGATGTTTGAGAAATGGATGCCAAGAGTCATCACGCAAGCTTTACTTCACTCTATTGTCAAGGAGTATTTTGTTTCATCTATTTCTCAAACCTATAACAACTTTGTTATGATTGAAGTCCTGAAAATATGTCCCCTGCATAGTAAATTACATTTGTTTACATGCCTTTGGAGCTACAAGACAAACTCAAAATGCTTTGAATTATGTATTCCATCCATTCTATTTTGCTGAGTCAAATCTAACTCTTATAGTTACCCCAGGAAGAACCACTGCCATCCATAGATTATACTAAGGAATACACACACACACGCATGCACACACACACATACACACACACACACACACACACACACACACACACACACACACACACACACACAAACCCATGCACACGCGTGCGCGCACGCACCCACACACACACACACACACACACACACACACACACACACACACACACACACACACAGTCACAAAGACAGATACCCACACTCACAACCACATGCAAAAAACAAATCCTTGACAATCCAGAAATGGCATGGTTATGCAATGGGTATAAGGGAGATATAGTATGCTGACTTTTTTATTGAAAAAGTCTCCCTGTCCCTGTTTTTTTTTTTTTTTTGTTTGAAATGAATGTGTAGATGAAGCTATGTCAGCATACCATTTCTTTCTTATAGCCATCTGCGAACATTTTTGGTTTTAGGAACATAACAGAGTTCACTTCCTTGTACCTTTAGATTATCCTTTTTGTTATTGGGATTAGCAATGCACACACACCAATGAACAGTTTAGAATCACCAGCATTTCTGCCTCTTGTCTTTGGGATTTGGGAGAAAAAAAACTTGTAAACATAAGAGAACATGTTGATGTTATCATTCAACTATAAAATGCTAACTTCCTTAAAGTTAATGAGTTGAAAGGATGAAAAAAAATCCTGAAACTCAGATGAGTGAAAAAATCAATTATAATTGTTATTTTTGCAGGGGACCAGCTCTCTGCACCCCCTAAACACACACACACACACACACACACACACACACACACACACACACATATATACATATATATATATATATATATATATATAAATAAATACCAACTACATAATCACACTAATTTGAAACAGAGAGAAATCTTTTAAAACAAATGAATCATTGCTGGCACACAGTTAGACTCTGCACTTGCAATCATTTCTAGTGGGAAACAGTATTGTGAATTATGATGTTTCCTTTTTTTTGTGTGTGTGTCACTGACTTTCAATAAATTTCATCTGGACCATGTGTGTGTGGGGGGTCTAAATATCACAGAGAAAGCACTCTAACTAAGAACTGTTGATAATTCCTTATAATTTGGCCATCATATCTCCACAGTAGTTTAGAAAGATCTGGCCTATCTAATTTCCAATGGCATCTCCACTAAATCCAAAGAATTCTTAATTCCATTTTACTTGTAGCTTATCAGACCCATTACTTAATATAATGCACTTTTTGGCTGTATTTATCTAAATGTATCACACAACCTGAGAGACCTCAGTGATTCATAACTAAAAAGATCAGTGGCCTCAAAAATCTTATTAATCAGGACAGCCTGGCAGTCCTTTCTCTGTACTCGGTCTCATACAGACTCCTCCATCGAGATCTATGTCTAGTCTTTCGTGCCATGAAAAATCCAACTCTATTTGATCTATTCTTTTACAAAACTAATGGCACATCAAATACTTGGTTATAGTAACTAAATCTTCATCAGGAGACATATAAGACGCGTTGGTGTGAGAGATTCATATCCCTCACCTCTGAAACAAAGTTGCACTACATCTCAGAGTAGCACCCTTGCCATCTTCATGCTAAACCTAGATAATGGTATGGGCGGCCTCAAATTCTCTCCCTCCATGAGGCTAGAGGGAAATTTTGGGCAAGGTTTTTGGCAAGGCTTGAAATGGTCTACAGACGAATTCCCTAGTGCTTACTTATGAAGCTATGAATGTATGAAATGAACTGGAGAACCTCTTGCTATGATGAGATGATCAGACTCAATGCAAATTCAAATCAGACATTACTGATGCACAGTGTGATATTATCATGCATGGTTATACATTTTGTCTGTACTCATTAAGCATCATATCATAGCTGCTATTATTTATTATGTTTTTATTTATATAGACATGGACTCAACTTTAGGAAAATAAATACTTTTCATCTGTACTTTTGAATGTCACCATCTATCTTCAGTCAGGTTCCAAGCAGAAAACAGCCTTAGACTAATTTGTTTACTTGCACAACGAATAGATTTGTACTGATCTGAGCTGCTCTTTGTGTTTCTTTATATTAGCTACTCAAATATGCTTGCATCAGGAACAGAGAAAACCTGTGTTTTATATATTCCACAATTATGAGAGTACGGGACATGTCAATTTAAATATCACTCCTATTTAAACATGTTTTTATGCTAAACAATTTCTGTGGTCAAAATGTATTGTAATTTATTTGTTTGTTTTGCCTATTTGTTGACTTGTTTTTTTCTTAGATGTTGATGATCCCGTTTTTCCTTCACTACATTTTTACACGGAGAAGATGTTCAAATCAGATGAACAAAGAATATTAAATAATTACAGAATAAAACATATACAACATTAGTCTAAGCAACTTTTAGTGCAAAAAAGCTGAACAAAAGAACAAATAACAACTACATTAGGCTATCATTCTATCTTTTATTTCAACCAAAAGCAGTGCTGCATGTTATAAAATGGGGATAAGGCATGCATGCAGAGCAACACCTACCACACAATCCGTGGTTACAGAGTTGTTGCCTTAAAGACAGTAGGATTGTGCAAAAGGCCAGAATAGTTTATCACAGAGAATCCAGAAAGGATTGCGGTGAGATGTAAAGAATGAAGCGTAGTTATTAGGTGCACAAGTACAGGGTAGACAGGTCTTGTAATATTCATAGGGGGAAGTGATAAGGAGGTTGAAACAAATGCCTGGAGAAGCAAAACTGCTGGTGAAAGAAGAAGTAGGAATAGTGGCCAATGTGTTGCACTCAGGAAGAGATTACCACTCAGAATGAATTGCCACTGAAACTAGAACCTGTCAGTGAATTACTATGAGATGAAGGGCTCTTACCAAATGAATGGATTGTGTAAGAGAAGACCTACAAAAGTCAGGCATGACTGTCAAAGAAGGTATGAGAGGGCACTGAATCAGGGGAGATGGTGTCAGTTCATGTGACACACCGACCCATATAAAATATGGGAAAAAGGGGTTGATGATGATGAAAGGAATTTTAAAGGACACCAATAATCATGTTTTAATCAGTAATAAGAAAGATTTACAAACAGAATGTCTTCCTAGAGAGATTACAGAGTGAATAGGCTCATAAAATAAAATCAGTACTGAAAAATAAAATAAAATCCATTTCATTTTCTTGTGCAATCATTAGCCTTTTGCTTGTGCTGTCCTTGTTTTTAGGGAAATATAATCATCCTTAGAATAAAGCTTTATCTGTTAGTCATGCAGATGGGTTTCCAAATGATTATATAATTTCTTTGTGTAGTTACATGGCAGTGGGCATATGTGAGATATTACTAATCATTTATCAGCAACACAGGAGTTTGAATTGTTCACCCTGCATACTCCCGCTGTAATTAACAGCCGGTCTAACCAATTGGAGAGTGCGCCTGGTTTATCCAGTTCAGTGGGGCTAGTTGATTGGTTCATGGCTCCTGTGCTGAGCGTCAAGGAGCTTGCTCAGGAAAGTGGCGTTGATGGATCTTTGAAAAACCAGTTGGTCGCATTTGAGAGATTGTGTTGGAAATATCGAGGTCTACAACTTGACAATGCCTTCCTGACTATTTAAAATTAAAGCAGGTCCCGAAGGGACTTCACCTGTGGAAGCTACCAAACAGGATATCGGATGATTCGGCAGCACACAAAGAACTAGTGGAATTGCACAACAACATGGGACTTGAGGTAATACGTATCATTGTTAAAGACAATGATATCAAGCTGCAAAACCTCAGGAAAAACATTGTGACTTCAAACTCCAGTATTACTAGTGACTTGTTGATTTTTGACTATGAAGATAAATATAACAAGATTTTGGTGGATTTGGAGAAATGTGTCAAGGACAACATGGCTAAAAAGCAGTCTACATTAAAAGGACATGGAAGACTATGCAACTGAGAATGTGTATGCTGTTAATGTGCATGATAAAGACAGTAATAATGTTTTGGACACTGAAAATGTAGGTAATGATGTTTACAACTTAAACAAGGCTGGTAACTCAATACGAATGGGTCTGTTAACAACATTGTTAAAGTGAGAAACAGTCGTGATGTTAGAGATTAAGTTTTTTTAGAGACCCCCCCCCCAGAGCTGAGAAGATTGGAACGCCTGAGGAATCAGGCAGATCAGAATGGTTTTGTACAACAGAACCGATGGTCATACAACCAGAGGGAGGAAAGGAAGATATTAGAGTGTACTAATATTGCTGACAATGTATTTGTATTTAACGAAACAGGATGTGAGCATCATGATCGTGTTGAAATTCTTAGAAATGGTGATTTTGTGGTGTACAATTTTACTAGTTTGGCATTGACTTCTGCACATTGTGAATTGTTGAGTAAAGGTTTCCCATTTGTTCCACACTATAAAACTGATATTGCCTCTTTGCTATTGAAATTTAGATTATAGACACGACAACTGAATTTGAAACTGTTATTTTCACAGGAGGATGTGAACTTTGCAGTGGGTTTAAAAAGGACTAGTACTTTTATTCTGTCCTACCATAAGAAACTGATGGTTTTTGAGTCCTTTTGTGAAACAGAATTTAGGAAACAGTTAAATAAGAATGTGTTTTATTTTGACAACCTTAGTAAAAATGAAAGGGAAGCATTACATGAGATTAAAAACGACAGAAGGGTTAGGTTTATGAAACCCGACAAAGGGGGTGGGATGGTGGTGATACCAAACCTTGACTATAGTTCAGGGATGTTTGAGATTTTAAAGGAGTCATCCACTTATTCTAGAGTTTCTCATAATGAGATTAACTATGCCTACTCTAAGATTGATATTGAGTTGTTTGATGCCTTTTCACAGGATGTTATTAATGAGACTTAGTTTGAATATTTGACTGTGGATGATCCGATTATTCCTGTGATTTTTGGCATTCCTAATATCAATAAGTGTGTGCAAGGCCCACCATTTAGACCTATTGTGGCAGCTAGGAGCTCCAAGACAGAACCATTAGCTGCTTTTGTTGACCACTACACTAAACCTATTATTACTACTAGTGACCATATGTTGAGGGATTCTTGGCATTGTCTTGAGATGTTGTGAGATGTGGTTTCTATTGACAATGTGACTTTTTTGACATTAGATGTGGTCAATCTCTTCTCCGTGATTCCACATGGGGACGGTATTAAAGTGTTTGAGGAATGTCTATTCACAGCTGGTGGTATGTCAAGTATGAGAGTTAATTTTTTAACCAGCCTGATGGAAATTGTTTTGAAAAACAATTTCTTATTCTTCAAACGTGAGTATGACTGCCAAATCACAGGTGTTGCAATGGGGGCGAAATGTGCCCCCGTGTTTGCAAACATGGTTCTGTTGGAATGGGAGAAGGAAACACTTTTCAAGTCCAGGCTTATGTCCAGAATTATTAAATATCTAAGATTTTTGGATGACATACTGGTCTTATGGATAGGGACAGAGTCAGAAATCAAAGATTTTGTATCTTTCTTGAACAGCAGTACAGGCTTTCTGTCCTTTACCCACTGATTCAATAAAGACGAGATTGATTATTTGGACATACTTCTAAAGAAAAGAGAAGGAAAATTGATTTCTACCATCTTTAGGAAGCCAAAACACTCAAATGGGTTGCTACATTATGATAGTTGTCACCCCCCATCAGAAACAGGGGGTAGTGAAAGGTCAGATGTGTAGGTGATCTAGGTTGGTGAGTGATGACAATGAATTTAAGAGTGAAATATTCACACTTATTAGGATGTTTATCAATCGAGGATACCACCTGAAAATGTTGTTGAAGATCAAAAAAGAAATATACAAAAAAAGATGTAATGTTTTTCACCCTATTTTGGGGGCTAGGATTGTTCCCTCTAAGGCTGCCACAGTATCTGCTGTAGGGAACACAGTGATGGTGTTGAAATACAATCAGGATTGTCCTCAACTTGTAACTATTTTGAATTCTGTCTGGGACAAGAGTTTTGACATAGAACTCAAAAACAAGTTGGGGGCAAACACTGGATTGTATATAGTAGAGTTAGGAATTTAAAAGACATTTTAGAACAGAATGACACAAGATTAAAGGGCATTTACAGGTCTAGAATGTATAAGTGTGGTTGTTGTAATTACTGTAAATACATTAATGATGGCCCATACGTGGCAGTGGAGGGTTATTATCGAACCTTGGAATGCCCTGGGTGGAGAACATGTACTACATCAAACATTGTGTATATAGCTATCTGTAGCACATGCTCGGCATTCTACATTGGAAAAGCTATACGTAAACTAAAGGATAGAATTGCTGAGCATTTGAGGAACATAAAGAACAGGAAAGTGAGTAGTGTACTTTTCAATCATTCTGTAGTTTGTCACAATTTTAAAAGATTTTTGTTTTTTATTATTGACAGGGTTGAATTGAATGAAAGAGGGGGCAATATTAAAATTAATTTGGAGTTATGTGAAACTAGGTGGCAATTGAGATTAAATGCCAAGAATTTACCAGGCATTAATGATTATATCTCTGTTGCCCCCTTGTTGAAACAGAGATCCACGATTGTAGAGTTTTTATAATAAGTTAGAACTAATTATTTTTGTTATTTACAAAGTAGCTAGGTTTTAAATTAACATGGACCTGTCTATAACTTCTGTGGTAACAAATATTTTTTTTTTAATTCAAACATGTTTGGTTATTAATGTATACTTATTTTTAACTTAGGCAGCAGTCAGTCATGTGTGTGAAGTCAATGGTTTTACACTGTATAAAGCAAGTGATGTTTTAATATGGCGACACTAATGAAACCTGAGACTGACAGGTGAAAGCTCTTAATCTACCATTGAGGTTTTAAAGCAGTGCTTCAACTCGGTTACCAGTGTGCTATACCCTTTACTTTTTATTTTTGTGCTTTGGTGTTTTATATGTGAGAATAGCTGAAGTTGGCAGCTGCAATATGTTGGCTAACAAACAGGCTAATCTAAGGGCATGAAGACAAATATAACAGGAAGATGAAAAACCACAGAACAATTTCATCTTCATGGTTAGCTGGTTAACAGGGCACACATAACTATAACTGCAGTTTGAGATCTTAACACAGCTGAATGACTGATGTGAAATGGTGCTGACAATGTCGTATGAAGACAAAGGATCTCTGTAATGTTATTTAATTCTTTAAAGCATATGGCTTACTTCTTCAAACCATAAATGTAACCTCCTTATAATTTAGATACACATTTTGTGGCATAATTTCTACCTGCTGTAGACACTTATGAGGGAACAGAATAGGCTCATGTCATCCTAGTTATTTTGCGAGCAATAAGATATTATATGAGTATAAGCTAGAGGATTATATCTCAGCTCATAACCAACTTATTATGAGCTGCAAACATGGATGTCAAGAAATGCATCTCAAGAACAGAGTAAAGCAATGATTGAAAGATAAATCTTGACATTCATGTAGAAAACCGATAATAAGAATTAATGACCAAAGAGACCAGAACGTAATTCTTTCCTGTGCATGGATATTTATCTGCCCTAAGTACAGTAAACTCTCAGTTAACTTGAACTCAAGCAACCAGAACAAAAAAAAAAAAAAAATCAAAGAAATACAGTACAATTTTCACGTGTTTCACTTTCTGTTTCCCACACGCAGAAATATACCTTACGTTTTTAGAGTTTTAGAGTTTTAAAAAGGAAGATAAGAATAAATTCCCTCTCTCCCCAACCTAAGAACAAGTCAAACCAAACAAATAGTATAGAGTACAGTATTAGTCAGGCCTATTTTTAATAGTAACTCTCAATCAACTAGAAACTACAGTTATCCGGCATCTACCAATCCCCATTGGTGCCGGTTAACCAGGAGTTTACTGTACTACCAGTTGCATAAAAGAAAAAATATAGTAGTATGATGTACTTTTCAGCATTAAAAGTTGTAAAACATTAGCACAGCCACATAGACATTGGATAAAATAAAATATATCTATCTGAAAAATGAACAGCTTTAAAAGCCAGTAGACATGTCACTCTGCTGTACTTCTTTTGTGCATAATAGTGAAGTATATATTCAGCTTTTGAAGGTGTGGAAGTGCTTCAGGTGCTGTTCTATGAGGTAGTTAAGCAATAACGTGGTGTGGTATATTGAAGATTTACCCACTGTTGGTGTGATTTAATCACAAGGGTGAAACCGGAGTGATTAAACAAAGGCAACCGTGGGTAAATCTTCAATATACCACGACCACAGAGTCAGCTATTGCTATTATACAATGACATTATTTAAGAAAAAAAATACTTACTTTTCTTAAATAATGTCTTTGTATAACAGTGAATTGCTTCTTCCACCAGTTGTGGTATACTGGGTCTGCATTTTGATGTACTGTGCATGCTTATGGGACTTGCATTCCCACACATGCCCAGTACATCAAGGCTTTGAAACGGAAGCAACGGAGAAAAGAAAGTCTCTGTTGCTCTATTTTCTCTATTTTTTTTTATTGTAAAAAAAAAGTTTTGGGGCAGTTTATACCAACGAAAAAAGTCTGGGCGACTGGACCTTTTTCCGTTGGTATATTGTGGGATTTACAAAGTTTTAGAATATTAATAGAGAGGAAGTGTATAATCATTGTTAGTCCATAGCATAACACTAGAGCCTAACAGAGCTGAAAGGTGCTTAGGAATACTGCGTTGGAAGGGTAGTTCGTGAAGTTATATTTTCCTAATTCAGATAACCAAAACGATCAGGATAGCAAAACAATTCCAAATTCAACCTTTATTGAAAAGATCAGTCAACATGGCTGAATTCAGTGAAACAGCAGTTCCAAAGTTTAATAAAACAGCTAAAAATGTTGAATAAAACAACATAAAAATGTTAAAAACATCCAAGAAAAAGACAAGCACTTTCACACTATCCAGACGCTTCTTTAGATCTAATAAAACAGACATAGAATCAGGGGCGGCTCGTGGCATCAGGCTGCCGGACTGCAGCCCCCTCAGCTAGACAGCTGAGTAGTTTATTTTGTTTTTATAATGTAAAAAAAAAAAATCTTTTTTTCTACTTTAAATTTCGAGTCCATGACCGAAATGCGCATCGCATTGCGCACTTCAATCGCAGCAGCGTTTTTTTTTTTTTTAATTCTTGCTGCAATGTTTTCATTGCAGCCCGGAGGAGCAAAGAAGGCATCATTGTGATGCCCAGAACTTCCCAGAAATCTATGCGGTTGAGACACAAACCACATAGATATGGAAGGGGCTCGGACTGCGACGTCCGCAGGCACGGACGTGCTTGCTGGGCAAATGCTGCTGATTGGTTGTCGCTCTCTTCCCGGGCTTTATGTGCTGGGAAAAGAGCGAGAATCAAACAGTAAGTCAGTTGTGGGTTGATTCGTGACTGAGTCAGTACTCGGTCACACGGGAAGGATTTACCGAACCTTTAATTTGCTACTTGCCATTGGATTTTTATTATTTTTTTTTTTTGGGTGGCTCAGAAGAACAGAAGAAGAACTGAAGAAAGAAGTAGTAGAAGAAAGAAGTTAGAAGAAGAAGAACAGAGTGAAGGTGCAGAAGTATATCAGGTAAGTAGGAAGGCCCGGTTAAGATAAAAGGCAGGGAAACCGGCGTATATAGATTGTGACTTGACTGTTTACTTTGTACTTACCCATCAGCAGTTTTTGACTTAATGGTTCTACCTAGTGACCTTAATAGGTTAACAGTTATACAAGTAAATCCCTCTTCAGAGGCATCTAGCTCTTTAAAACTGTGTTGAGTCAAACATAATATATTCTTCACCTCTCTCTAGTTTAAATTCCACATCATATTGCATTCTGTACTTCTGGTTTATTTAAATTCCACATTCCTTCTATTAATCCTCATTAAGTATTGCTAGCTGTGTAACATCTGCTCATAGCTTACTCCTTCATTTTAATTTTCAAATGTCCCTGTGTCAAGGTTTTTCACTTCAGTCATGCCAATAAATAGTTCATTTTCATATTTCTGTTCAACAGCAAGCACATTTTTGTAATATATGCTTGTTTTTCCTTTAGACATTTTTACACAAATTCTGCAGGACTGATTAAAACTTGGATGATGCCTCCTATTCTGCTTATAGATACATTTACCTTAAGTTGTGATCAACCTGGCTTCTATTTTGGATTCTCACATAATTCTCTTTTTCATACCCATTATTTTTATAATATACCTAATTTTGCTTCTCATGTTGTCTTATTATTTTACTTTTCTTACATTCTTATCATCAGTGAATCCTTCTAACTGTGCACCAGTAATTTAATTTATTCTACACTGATAGAGTGAGTCACATGATTGCATGCCTATTCTTTTCCATTGAAATCATAAAATAATAACTTGTACTTCCTCTCACATCATTCTTTATACAGAGAACCAGACTAAGGATTCTCTTTTCCTAGTTTTTTCCATTAGCTCTTTTTAAATCCCTATATGCTGAATAGTTTAATTAGCTTAGAGTTCTAATCTGCCTTAGGCAATTTGAGTTTCCACATCAGAATTATTTTCTTTGTTCCTGCCCATCCTCTAAACCTGTCCTTAACCAGCTCATCACTCTGGCAGTTGCAGTGGACAACCTGTAATTGGTAAAAAAAAAAAAAAAATCATAGGATGCTGCTAAGCAATTCATCAGGACAATCATTTGTAGCCTAGTAATTGCAATTCCAATTCCTTCCTACCTCTTTCCATGAGGGTTTGTGAGATGGATCCAAATATGTATTGGCATTTCTCACCCAGGCAACTAGGTTGCATTTGTAGAGAATTAGGGAACTACTTTGTTTAATGTAAAGGAGAATTCTTTGAGTTTATCTACATGCCAGCGAATTCTTTGAGTTTATCTACATGCCAGCATGATCAGTTTATCTTACAGTAAAGGTTAAGTTGTTTTGTTAGGGTGCTTGTGGTGTTGCTGGTTTTGAGTGTATAAAGGAGTTTCCTCAAAACAGAGTCATTTGAAACCTTACACAGATAACCGCCGGCTCCAATCAAGGCTGTCCCTTCTCAGAGTTGTACTCAGAAGTCAAGAATAACCACCGTTACAAAAAATTGTTATTGGCTTTGTCCAGGTTTTTTGTGCTAAGGTTGACAGCTATGGCAAGAACTGAATTCACTGAATATGTTTGAGGGCTGTATTCCCTCATTACTGGGTTTGTCCAGGTGTTTTGTGCTAAGAGGTTGACAGCTGTGGTGAGAACTGAATTCATTAAATGATAGCCATTTAAGTTTCAGTCTTCCTCTCTTTCACAAAGCAGCTGATTTGGTGTAGTGGTATGTTGCTCTGACTGTTTTGCACAGGGACCTTGGCAGTAAAATGTATGGTGGTAACACAGCATTTTTCTTTCACAAAGCAGGTGATTTGGCATAGTGGTATGTTGTTCTGACTCTTTTGCACAGGGACCTTGGCAGTAACATGTATGATGGTAACACAGCATTTTATTCTAGCAGCTTTCCAAGATTATACAAGCAATGTTTAATGTGTCCCTGGTTTTTGTCCTTTTGACCCACCCCAATAAATTTGGCTTTTTCCAGATTTCTTGTGCTGTGAAGTTGAAATGCAGTTGAGTATTGAATAGATTTTACAAGGAGCTGAGAGCTGCAGGGGAACAGAAGTTTAGTGTTGATTATGCTGAGTCAGAGTAGAGAAAAAGTGTTTTGGTACCTATCTTTAAGAATAAAGGTGATGTGCAGAGCTGCAGTAACAACAGAGGGATAAAATTGATCAGTCACAGCTTGAAGTTATAGGAAAGAATAGTGGAAGCTAGGTTAAGAAGGGAGGTCAGCAGTATGGTTTCATGCCAGGAAAGAGCACTATAGATGCAATATTTGCTCTGAGAGTGTTGTTGGAGAAATTCAGAGAAGGTCAGAAGGAGTTGCATTGTGTATTTGTGGACTTAGAGAAAGCATATGACAGGGTGCCTAGAGAGGAGTTGTAGTATTGTATGAGGAAGTTGGGAGTGGGAGAGAAGTGTGTAAGAGTGGTACAGGATATGTACGAGGGTAGTATGACATTGGTGAGGACTGCGGTGGGAGTGACATATACGTTTAAGGTGGAGGTGGGATTACATCAAGGATCAGCTCTGAGCCCTTTCCTATTTGCAGTGGTGATGGACAGGTTGACAGATGAGATTGGACAGGAGGCCCTGTGGACTATGATGTTTGCAGATGACATTGTGATATGTAGTGAGAGTAGGGACCAGGTTGAGGAGACCCTGGAGAGTTGGAGATATGCTTTAGAGAGGAGAGGAATGAAGGTCAGCAGGGCTAAAACAGAATATATGTGTGTAAATGAGAGGGAAGATAGAGGAATGGTGAGGATGCAGGGAGTAGAGGTGGCGAAGGTAGATGAGTTTAAGTACTTGGGATCAACAGTTTAGAGTAATGGTGAGTGTGGAAGAGAGGTGAAGAAGAGAGTACAGGCAGGGTGGAATGGGTGGAGAAGAGTGTCAGGGGTGATTTGTGACAGATGGGTACCAGTAAGAGTGAAATGGAAGGTCTACAAGAGGATAGTGATACCAGCTGTGTTATATGGGTTGGAGATGGTGGCACTGACAAAAGGCAGGAGTCAGAGCTGGATGTGGCAGAGTTAAAGATGTTAAGATTTGCATTGGGTGTGACTATGATGGACAGGATTAGGAATCAGTATATTAGAGGGTTAGCTCAGGTTGGACAGTTTGAAGACAAAGCAAGAGAGGTGAAATTTGTTGGTTTGAACATAGGCTGAGGAGGGATGCTGGGTATATTGGGAAAAGGATGCTAAGGATGGAGCTGCCAGGTAAGAGGAAAAGCGGAAGGCCTAAGATAAGGTTTATGGATGTGGTGAGAGAGGACATGCAGGCGGTTGGTGTGAAAGAGCATGATGCAGAGGACAGGAAGAAATGGAAACAGAAGATCCACTGTGGCAGCCCCTAACAGGA
Organism: Protopterus annectens; assembly: GCF_019279795.1. NCBI lineage: Eukaryota > Metazoa > Chordata > Ceratodontiformes > Protopteridae > Protopterus > Protopterus annectens. Next base: position 1,780,219,351 of record NC_056731.1, read on the forward strand.
ACAGCCAAAAGAAGATGATGATGATGATAGAATGGGCCATATCATTAATTTTGCAAAACCTTGGCATAAAAAGAATGTGCAATGCTCACAATGCATGTTCCCTGGATGTTGGTCACCATAACTCTGACTGAACCAGTCTAAGTGTCAACTTGTCACCCAATACGTATTATAAATGTATTCATATAAAACATAATTTTAGGGAAATGAGGCAGAATACCATTCAATCTCTCTTCCATATGATTACTAGATCCTATTTAAATATCATTGGTTTCTATTTAAATATGTAAATCTTTTTTAATGGGTAATCGACAGAAGAGGATATCACCATAACACAGAAAACACAATTTATTTTTGAATTACCTGCTGTGTTTGGTTTCTTAATTGCAGATGCTGTTAGAACCCATGGTGGTGGTGCTGCAGTAGCGTTGTCACCTCACAGTAAGACGCTGTCCGGTTCGATTCTCAGCTAGAGTGTCTTCTGCGTGGAGACATGTGTGAATGGGCGTACCTTCATTGAAGGTTGTGGGTCAGGCCTGGCAAGCCGGTACATAAAATTCAACTGCCAATCATTAGCGGACCGGAGTTCCGCTGTGGCAACCCCTAACCGGGAAAAGCCGAAAGACACAAAATAGTAGGTGCTGTTAGAACCTTCAGACAAAAGTTCGCTGGCAGAAAATCTAGAGGAATTTGCCAATGAATATAATCCTATTTAAGATTTGGAATTTTAAAACTGGTTTTGCAAGAGTTTGCATACCCATAATACTTCTTCTCTTAATTTCTGGTGTACAATGACACCTAGCATTTTTCCCAAGCAAGTCATAGCTAGACTGCCTAAATACCCTTTATGGACTGCCAACAATTAGTTAATGCATGCAAAAGGGGGCCAAAATGGCCCTTTCCTCCATTACACAGTGGGATATGATAACAACATGGCAATACAATGTCTACTATGTATTCTCCCTTGATTCACCAGCCTTACAAATCTCTTAATATAGGTAGCCACTGCCAGGTTGATGGGGATTCCAGTTTAGAAGTGCAGACAAAATCTTATTACTTTGGCAGGGAGAAAACAGTAACCCTACCACCAGTGCTGTGGTTAGACACTCTGCCCCAATGGATCAGCCTAGCAAACAGTGAAAACTAATTATAAGTGACACAATGTGCTATTATCTATAGCTACTTTTCTAAGAATTTGTTTTAGGAAAGCAAATAGTTTAAAAGACTTCCTAGTCTACAGTCATTTCTCTTGAGCAGAAGCTGAAATAGCAACTGCAGCCAGAGGAAACAGTTTTGGAATTACTGGAATATGTTATATGTATACATGTTATGTAACCTTTTTGTGAGATACGTGCATGGTAATATGGCTCCAGGATTACTCACACTATACCTGAAGGATCATTCTTTTTGGAACAGTAGTTTCTAGGGAATGTAAATCCAAATTGGTATAGTCAGATAGTGCTCAATCTTGTTTGTTTGTGTGTTTATTCATTTATTTTTTTTTTTTTTCTAGGGTAGATCACTGGTCAAAATGGAATAATTGCAGGCTCAGCAATGGTTGAAACAACAAAAAATAAAGTATGGTACAACACCATTAAAGAGATTCAAAAAAGAAAACACATTTTTAATTTTACAAGTACAATATAGTTTCGAAATGTAAAGACAATAATGTACACTCCGTTGTTTAAGTCATGTATACAACATCTGAGAAATACAAAGTATCATGCTGAAAGGAAACTATATACATGTTTATATGGATGTAGGTGCAGGAAGACAGAGATACGTTAAGCTAGGTAGGAGACTGAAATGCATATGTTTTGCCTATAGAGAAAAAATTTGGGTCCATATAATTTTATATGGTATGCCCACTGTTGGCATTTGCACTTATTTTGCTTTTGTTTTAATTGTTCTGGTCCTGGACAGAATTTTAGATAGTTGAACATTTCCTTGAGGTCTGGATGGAGAGACTGCCATAGTTTGAGAGCAAGGGCAGAGAAACTGTAGACTGAGATATAAATTTTGTTTGTGTATTTTTGAGTGTAATTTCCCATGTAGACTGCCTGTAGGCTGTGGTAGAAGTGAAGAGCTTCATGTAAGTAAAGATGAGATGTCTTGGTAAGTAGTTTGAAGAGCAGTAAGTCCGATAATAGGTCAGGCCTGCCTTGTGCAGTTAAGCGTTTGGCTTTTGGAAGAGTGAGGCAATGATTCTCATGTCGGTTTAATTTCTCTAAGTCTTTTGGGCTTCTAATACCTTGATGGGAATGGAAACCCAGTCAAAAAGTCAGGGTATGCCTAAAGATCATGAATTTAGCATTGTTTCAATCTTTGATGATAGCCAAAATTGCTTTTTGCAGCAGCTGCAATGTCCCCAGAAATGACTCCTGCTACTCATATGGAGTTACATGTATTGGTAACATAGCAAAATATGGCCATAAATTCTTTTATATGAGACCCATTGCTCCAACTACAGTTGGAACTGTCTTGGTAACTTTCTTCTACACTGCTCTTAGTGCCCACCTGTTGGTTGAATTCCCAGTTAGAAAATAAAAAGTTATTATGTAAAATCAATCTTAGCAATGTCCCAATCACAAAAAAAAAACTGTATTAGCAGGCATATTTCTTTTTGCTATGATGAATGAAATCACTCATGCATTACTAAGTAAAGGGCATGCATGTGTATTACTACTAATAATATCTCATTAATTTTATAAACTTTCATCTTGTTCACAAACAAAGTCATAAGCGTCTTTAATAGAAGATCATATAAATCTCTTGAAGGGGCTGAGCTTACTGTCTGCCAGAATGGAAGGTGCTTCATTTTTGGATCAAGCAGTTAAGACAATCATCCTGTAGATGGGGTATCTTCTATTTTTTATGCACCTTGGGTATCCCAATTTGAATAGGGATAACAGGTTTAATTACCAGTTAAAAATTAACTAAGATTTTACTCCAAAACCCTTTTGTTATTATTTTCAATCTTAATCAAGACTCTGTTGGTCATATTCAAAGTCAGTAGCCTATAGTGTTTCACATCTACTAGCATACTCTCCATTTTATTACATAAGTAACATAAATATCAATGTTTATAATTAAGAGTGCATCCCTTTATTTGCGTGCATAAACTATCTATGGAGATCAACTATCTGGTAAGATAAACAATCTGTCTCATCTGATGTTAGTATAAAATGTTTTATTTCTGGCAGGTGAGCACCTGGCTGTGTATGGAAGTGCTGCTTCTCTGAAAACCTCCTGTATTCCTGTATTCCCAGGTGTTTTTTAACTGTTCTTACTAAACTGCTGATATTGTAGGTTGAACTTTGTTCTCCAGCTGCTCTTTTAGAATTACTTTATAAAGGGAGTTGTTTTATTCTGCTTTGCCCCTCTGTCTGGCCTTTTTGGGTGAATTTGAACCAGTCAGGTAAACTCTATTAAAGATGGCATGCATTTCAAAATTCCATAATGGAGCCTAATGAAGATATGTGACAAGCAATTTCCAACCCAATAAGTTTAGTTAAGGCAATTCTGCAAAACACTGCTAATTTAAAAGACTCTGTTGTGAAACATGGTGGACAACTGCAGAGTCTAACAAATGTACTGCCAGTGCAGCTGCAAGATATAGATCGACAAACAGAGCTGACATCCATGCATTCATCAGATCTGGGAGCTGCAATCAAAGGCAAATCCTCTGAGACTGAAGCTTGAAGATCTTGAGAACATGAGTCAGAGAAATAACCTCAGAATCACAGGCATTCCTGAAGATAAATAGAGAAACAATTTGGTGGGAGTTCATTAAAAAAGAAATAAGTAGAACCTTGAAAAATCCGCTCCCAGCCTGTCATTGAATGTGCCCACAGGGTGGGCTTGAGGGGGCATCTGAATCACTTCCCTAGACATTTCCTCTTAATATTTTTGGACATTAGTGATAGGGACAGAAGAGAAAGGGATTTAGAAAATACTTTAGTAATCACAGGACTATGAGCGTGTTTCTCACCTGACTATAATTCACTATTCAACAAAAGGAAGGTGATGCCCCCCTACTTAAGGAAGATTAAAGAGCTAAGGCACCGATGTCAGCTATGCTTCCCTGTCAGTCTACATGTTACAGTGACTGGCCAACAGGCATTCTTTGAGAACCCAGGGGAGGTAAGTATCTTTATTAACACCGTCTCAGTATAGAAGTTTGCTGGGCTTCTTGAGGGATCTTTATTTAATGGACATTGCATGAGAAAAAGGGATAAATGGAGAGCAGAGAAGGGCCACTCCATCTTCTCCATCCAAAACCCTAGTGGAGAAAAAGATAAATGTGTTGCCTCACAGCAAACCAGCTGGCCTCTCCCCACTGTCCTAGAAGCAGGCTAGTTGTTTAACATTGGCAATGGTGCTTATACAAAGAGGTTTCCTGCACAACAGTCATTTCTGGGTCTTGATAATGAATATAATCAATTTGTGACACCTGATCCCATACAGGAGGATTTGGAAACACTTGACAAATCATCTAGTTAAGGTAAGCAGCATTGCAGATGCTCAACAACATGGCTGTCTGATATTCAATACATGTGCTTATCCACTACATTACATGCCATTTGGCCAGGGTGGATAGACCTTCCAGTGATGCCAGTTTTCATTCACTAGTGGTGACATCTAGGTGTTGATATTATTGTTATGGATCTGACTGCTTCAAGTGTGTTTTTTTTTTTTTTTTTGGACATCGGGGTTCATTTTAAATGTGCTTTGTTATTTTAAGATGACCTGCAGTGTTTTCAAAAATATCTTTTTTATCTCTGTCTTCGCATGAGAGTATGTGTAAACATACTTAGGCTAGAGCTATAATTCCTTAGAGGGGGGAATGAATCTTATGATGCTGTTGGCTTTACCAGTAATAATATACTGTTAAGAGAACTAATTATTCTGTTTTGATAAAATCTACTACGAATCTAGTCTTGCATTTGATCAGTAATGCTATGTGGTTTTCTATACATAATCAGCACTCATGAATGCAAGAGCCAAAGTGGCTAAATCTTATCCTGGAATGTCAGGGGATTATTCATATGGCAAAAGGTAAAATCATGTTTTACTTTCATTAAAAATCAGGAGCAATAAGTTATTTTGCTTTCAATTAACTCAGCTTAAGTCCACATAAGTTAAAGGTACTTCAAATAAGGGAAAGTTAGGGTGAAGGTAGCTGTGCCTAATCTTCTAAGAGTTACTATTTTAATTCAGGTCTATATCATGTAGTTGAACTCTTAAAAGTTTGAAAGTCATATGGTCGACACCATATGATCGAACTTTTAAAAGTCTGACCGTTTCAATGGAGATCTCCATACAGTGCGTAATGGGAACACTTCCCTTTTCTGCACTGTAGTGCGATCTCTGAGTTGGTATATTTAAAGAGCGGGGGTGTGGGTGGCACAGCACCCCATGTGGTGGATGCAGGGGGCTTGCCCCCCCTGCTTAAACCATTCAGGTAGGTTTTTTCTTTGTTTTTTTTTTATTACATTTTCAAACTTTCAAAATTTCAATCATATGTTGTTGACCATATGACATTCGAACTTTTGAAAGTTCGATTATGTAATATATATGTTTTAATTCACCTATCATTAGACTGGTCATTGATAAGCAAATTTAGAGATAACCAGGGTAGCTGTTTGGTGTTTAGAGTGGGGTCAGCCCTAATGTAGAGTCTCTGGACTCATTTAGGCAGTTTTGTAAGGCAGCAGACAAAGTAGACAGGAATAGTATTACTATGATTGTTGGTGGTTATTTTAATGTAGCCCATATGCCAAACATGGACATACTTCTAGCAGAAAAGGCAAGGTCACCACACTTGACACAAGCTGTAAATAACTTTACTAAGGACTTTGTACTGGTAGATATGTGGAGAGTTATGTGGGGGGGGGGGGCTGATTATACTTTCTTAACCACTGGGACAGGGTACACCAGCAGATTAGACTACATGTTCATAAACATGAGCAACATACACCAGATCATAGTATGTGAGCATAACACCACATCCCTTTAAGATCATAATGTAGTAGTTCTAGATATCTTGGGACTGGCTGATGCCACACAGACTAGGATCTGGAGGATGGACTTACTTCTATTAAAAGGCCAAGAGGGAGGCAATCTATGGAAAGCCAGCTTTGGGACTTTATTAATGATAAGAGTAACCACTGCTTAGAGAAGAATTAATATTAGGACATTTTTAAATTGAAATTTGAAAATTAGATGCACTACCCCAAAAAAAAAGCAAAGGAAAGAAAGGTGGTTTAAGAAAAAAGGAAAGTTAGAACACTCATTGAAAGCACAGGAGGGTGCTTGCATATAAAGTGGGTGTTTGGATCAGACATTAAGGTGGGAGATTGCACAGATGAAAAAAGGAGTGTAAAACTCTTCTGTTGGTAGAGGCAGAGGGCAGATGGGAAAGGTGAAAAAGTCAAGCTTGGACTAAAAGCATAATGCCTCCAAAACTTTTGACACATAAAATAAAGTAAAGAAGGAGAAATGTTATATCAACCCTTAAAGACTGCATCAGTTCCCTCAGCAGGATACTTGCATTATTAATGAAATCAGGGCCATGGAGTATAAAATGCTTTATAGATCAATAAGTCAAAGTAGTACAGAGGATAGGCTTGCATTTAAATAATGTAAATCAGATTTACTCTGGTGATTTGAACCTCCCTTTAATGTGCCTATTATATGTGAGGAAGTTCATAGGTCTACTGTCTTTGACTTAGGATTTGCACAGGGGTTCAGCTGTCACATGATTTTAAGTTGCTCACATGATTCAGCTGTCATATTATTTTAAGTTGCTCATATGATTTGAAAATGTTGGTCATATGATATTTTGAAGTGTATTTAAATGTTGTCAGGCCATTTTATGTTTATCTGATGAAGTTTTATCATTGAATAAAATGAAAGAGCTTATCAACAAGTTTTGGATTGCTGGAACTGGTTTGTTAGAATCTCTGGAGCCATACGTGTGTGGTTTTATAAGTTCATAGGGTATTTAAGCTTTTTCTGAAAGGAAAGGCTCCAGGACCAGATAGAATTCCAGGAGACTTTTATGCAATATTTATGGATATGCTCGACAAAGTAATGTTAGACCAATATCACTCAGTAGAGCAAACCTTTTCTTCTTCAATTATCTTATTCCCTAACCCAAGTCAAAAGTTACAATCTGTACTTGGATATTGCCTTTCTCTGCTGCAAGTTGAAATAAAACTAAGCACACAGATCTTGGCTTTTCAGCTGGAAAAAATTCTTCCCAAATTGTGCCATTTATCCTAACAGGGTTTCAACAAACACAGTCTGTGGGGAGGGGGGTGGCTCCCCTTATTCTCTTGTGGATCAATGTTACACTATTTAACAATGCCTAGAATATTTTGATGGGAGCATATTTTCTGGGATCTTGATAAAGCCTTTAATTACTTGGACTGGGTTTTCTTATGGGATGACCTAAAATGATATGGTATTTACGGGCTATTTCTAAACAGGTATAAATCATTGTAAAGGTATAGCACAAGTTGCAATGAGTGAGGTCATCTCATCAACCTTTGCCTTAAAGAGGGGAGCATATCAGGGGTGCCCGCTCTTCCCATTACTCTCTCAGCTCAGCATCGGAATGGTGTCTGTGGGAGGGTGGCTTGGATGTCAAGCTGAAGCAGCACAAATTCTCTGCTCTGCAGTAATACAATCTTTCTGACAGGAATTATTTGGAAAAATCACCAAAAACAACTTTAAAATGGAGGACCCACAATTTAGAAGTCTCAAGCTCTTTATTGGTGTATTTTTAACCTGCAGTTTTTATATTTTCCTGTCAAAATCAACAGAAGAAAAACAGAGAACTATAAGTGATGAAAGATGAATCTCCATAAATCCACCCAGCAGGAAAATTCTATGAAAAAGGAATTACACTCAGTCCTCACAAACATTCAGGACTTCATGTCAAAAATGGACAAATTGGACATCGAATTGGCTAAAATCAAAGAAGATTCAACTAAACAGATTGAATTATTAAGTGACATACTAAAACAACAAAAAAATTCAAATAACCCTGAAAGAGTCAGTTTCAGACACCGACTGTTGACTAATAGAAGGAGAGAAAACCACTGAATCCCTTCTGCAACAAAATACTAGACGTATCAATAAAATTGATGATTTAGAAAAACAGTCTAGAAGGAATAACATCATAATCTATGGCATACCAGAAGGAATGGAAGGAGACAATGCAGTGAATTTTTTTACTACATGGCTTCCCAAAACTTTAAACCTACCGAAGGCTCTTTCTTTCAGTATCAAAAGACCCCACAGATATTTATCTGCAATTCCTCCTAGCAGCAAAAATATTCACCCAAGATCAGTCATTGTAAAATTTATATCCCGCCAAGACAAGGATCTCATCTTAAAATCTGGTTGAGCCCTTTCTTCTTTGAAAATAAATGATCAGATAATTAGATCTGACAATGATTACTCTCAGCTGTCATATCAGAAAGAAAAACTTTCATTCCTCTTATTAAATCACAACAACAAGCTGGTATCAACATACAACTGGTATACCCTGCCAAGATAAGAATCTGCCTTCCAGAAGGAAAAAAAATGTTCAAAACCCTCAAAGACGCAAACACCTTTATAAAGAAGAAAAACTTAATAACCACAGAAGAACAAATGGATACCACTTCTACTTTAAAGAGTCAAGCAGCTAAGACTGACTGGTCTGTGAAGGAAAAGAAAAAAATCCAGAGACAAATATATCAATAAAATACATACTTAATTCTCTCTTATTTTTAACAAATTATTATTTTACATCTCAGTCAACCAAGGAAAAATACTATGTTTCTTATTACTTAGTCAACTTTAATAATTTTGTAATATAATACATTAATAAGAAGCAGCATGGTTTTAATTAACTGAATAAGATAAGGTTTAGAAAGTCTAATATTGACATACAATGAACATATGCTACCAACTATAGCTAGCAAAAACCTATACTATTCCATTAATGCTTAAATGGTTATAAGAAAAAGTGGACTTCGGTAGATAAACACTATTGATTCTAACCATCTAGCTTTGTCCTTACGTAGAATTACTTTTTCATAAAATATTTAACACATCACTATCTAGTTAATCTGTAAATAAGACTCTGAGGTCCTTTATCATGGCTACTCTGAAGAATTGTGTTAAAATCTTTGTTTTTAGTGCATTTCTAGTGATGTTTGATACACTAAATGTTTTTTGCCAACTGCCTTATATAGAAAATGAATTCACAGGCTTGGTTAGTTTATGTATGCACTATGATTTTGTATCATTCAAAAAATGGCTTTACTAATAAAACACAGTAAAGTCTGCACATCCATGAGTACAACAGTTACAAAGCTTCACACTAAAATGAATATTCCTACCTCCATACCTTGAATATCCCTTTAGAATTCTTTAGAACAAACTTGAGCCCATAAAAATTCTCTAAAGCTTCATCTATGTACAGGATCCATTACGACAACATACAGGAAGCTGCTTCTGACCTTTGAACTCTTTTCTCACTTCTAGACCAGCCAGACCAACCGGATCGCTGGACAAAGAAAAATAATAGTAATTACGCTATCTTATGTAATAAAAATGAATGTAAGTGTATAAACATAACATTTTAGAATTATAATACTGTTTTGAGTGCAGAATTGTCTGTGCATTATATTTCTGTTATCCAATGCTAGCTGGGCTGGTTCATAGAACCCTAGTTCACTTTACAATGAAGGAATGATTTAATATCAACAGCTTCTCATTTGTGAGTAACAGTCAAACAGGCCGACACAGTTTAGCACATTAGATGAGTGGAAATTATCTGCTGCTTGTTACAATACATCTTTTGATTTCGAGTAGTGTATATATTTCAGTCAGTTTCATGTACAACGTATTATTCACTCACAGCTGTCAGTGTGTTATTTCAAAGCACTTAACAAGAAAATGGTTGATGGTTTGACTGTGAAATTTATATGTCTAAGTATACTTCTAGAGTGGAAATAGGCACTGCAGTGACTTTGCATGACTTGACTAGATGAAAGGAATTAACCAGCAATGACCATGCATAGAAGAGAGGATCTCAAAAGCTGTAAGGTCACTACTCTCCATGACTGAATTTTAGGATTATAGTAACTGGCTCATCTAATGCTTGGCCCATAAAGATGCTTCTGTTGGTGCAAGTGAAAGTAGAATCCCTCTGCATCTTCATCTTTGTCAATATCAGTTTTGTTCTCATCCATTGCAGTATATCTCAATGTCTTCTTCTGATGTTCTGCTACAAAGTAAGGATAGTACTTGCTTCTGTAGTATAACAGATTAATTCTGATGACTGTCATTCATTCCATAGTCAATGTGGAAATGCATAACCTTCTCAAATTTACAATAGCCTAAAAATGTTCTCTAAATACTGTTTAGAAATGAATGACTTAAATATAGTAGCATTGCTTTGTATGTGTAGGTGTGTGTGTGTGTGTGTGTGTGTGTGTGTGTGTGTGTGTGTGCGTGTGTGTGTGTGTGTGTGTGTGTGTGTGTGTGTCTGTCCGTGCTTATGCCAGAAGGGTCCATTTTTTAGAATGATGTGAAACAAGCAGAGTAAAATGGCAGACATTGAATTAAATGATTACTTACATATGCCTCACAGCAAGAGGTTCTGCCATTCGATTCTCAGCTAGTGTGCAGGGAGTGCCTTCTGTGTGGAGTCTGCATGTCCTCCATGTGGGTCGAGTGGCATTCCGAAAGACATGCGTGAATGGGTGTGCCTTCGTTGAAGGTTGGGCACCGAGCTGGCAACTTGGCACCATGAAAATCTACTGGCAGTCATTAGCGGATCGGAGTTCTGCTGTGGCGACCCCTAACCGGGAAAAGCCGAAAGACAACAACACATTGAGCTAAACAAATATGGTAATAAGTGTAATTTCTGGGATATTGGCAATAATTAAATAGATTACACCATTCAGAAGGTTACATGTTTGCATTACAATAGAGATAGTAACAAGTGAAACAAAATTTCTAAGTATTCATGAGGTTACTGGTACACAGAGAGTAAGCGAAGTGACTATACAAGAAACATGAAGTGCACCAATCCATGGTTATCGAACTAAGTCATTATGGTTATTTAATTTCACAGTGAGCTGTGCACATTTATTTATAGTTGAGTAAATTTTACAGATTATAGTTTAAAGTATATTTGTTGGTGGAGCACAGAAAGTGCAATCTAACTGATTAATTAGGTACATTTTTATGGTGTTTTACTAGCATGACAATAGCTGATTGTGATGTTTCAACTTCATGGGATCTGTGGTTTATAGTTTCTCACAAAATCGTGGCAGTAATTAATTTATAATATTTTGTGCATGAAAATGGTTAGAATATTTTAGATTTTATAGCTTAAAGTGCTTAAATGAAAAAAAAAATCATATAAAAGAAATTTTATATATATACATATATAGAAAACAAGAAGAGAATAATAACATCAGAGATGAACAACATATCACATTAGTTTAGGAAATACTATGAAAATATGAATACTTCAAAACTAGTTGTAAATGATAACAGGACTCTAGAAAAATTTCTAAAAGACAATGCCCCAGATTCAGCAAGCAGCCGTGCAGGAATAAGTTATTCCTGCATGGCAGAGACCATTCCTGTTCAGCATGGCAGCACACCATGCATATGCATGAAGGTGCACTGCCGTGCTGCAATATGTGTGTGGAAATGTGGACAAGCACAGGGGTGTGTCTGAGAGCAGTGCTCTCACAAGATACATGTGCCCTGCATAACAGAATTGCCGTACGGCAATGCAAAAAGAGTGAAATCACTCTTTGAACATCAGAGATGTGGCCAAAATGCCATATAGTGTACAGCTGTAAAATAAAAGTGTAGTGGCCACTGTAAACATAGTGGAAAAGCATTAAAAAATGAAGTTAGAAAATAATGACAGAGAATTTGAAATGCAGACGTCATACCTTTCAGAAAATGCATGGAAATACAAAACCTGTTAGTCTAACAGCCATAAAGTTTGCAAGAGAAATACTTAAAAAAATGTCCATAATGTTTTTTTTTCACATCAACAAGAAAGTTTAAGCATAGCTACATGGATGTGCCCACTGCTTAGCTATGCTTAGCTGAGCTGAAACAGCCCAAGTTAAATAGCAATACACATGCACAGTAAGCAGCACTGGAATGATGTAGTGGTTAGCATGTATAATTTGCAAGTGGACAGGCAGAGTTCTAGCTCCACTTATGCCATCTGTATTTTGTATGTAAAATCACCACAAATGTAATTTTTAAGTGTAGTTATGTAGTAAATAATTTATATTTGCAACCAGAGCAGTGTATTAGGGCCAGATGTGAGGTGTCCATATAATAAAGTCGAGAAACCCCTATATAAACACAAGTGCCCCATACAGATAGTCACACAAGAATAAATGTAATGAAAGCACAGAGTGGGATGTTAGGGAAGGTAGGTTCATAGGTTCATAGGTAGGTACTAGGCTATCGGCCCAAGGGCCTATGTAAGCCTAGCCAACAAGGTTCCCTGTCTTATGCCACACAAGAAAGTTATTTTCCTGTGCCACTATCGAGCAGAGACACAGAAGTGATCACCAGGGTGTATTTCCTATTTCCCATCCACTCATCAAGATTTTTCTTGAAGAGTGCTAATGAAGAACTTTGCTTGACATAGATGGGTAGCCTGTTCCTGAGTATGGGAAGTCTCTGGGACAGGAATCTATCCCTCCAGCATGTTCTGTTTATTGTGGTGACAAAGTTTAGGTCCCTAGAGCATGTAGCTCGGAGGGATTGGCATTTCTTTAGGTGTAGCATGTCTAACAGCTTTGGATTTGACTTAGCTTTATATGTTAGGCAGAGATCACCTCGGAGTAGGTGATATGCTACGGAGTAAAGCTGGAGTTTTTTGAGGCGGTCATTGCAGGGCATTTGTTTGAGGCCAGTAATCCTCCTTGTGAGATACTTCTGTGGCCTTTCCAGCTGCTGCAGATGTCTTGTGAGGTACATTCCAAAAGGGGCATTGTACTCTATAATGGGTCTAATGAGTGTCGAGTAGAGGTGAACAATGACCTCTTTTTTCCTGAATGAGAACCCTTTTATGATGAGGTGCACCACGTAAAAGGACTTCCTTCTACATAGAAGGTAAAAAAATAATATGTCAGGAATGATGAATCAATTCCACACAGCTGATAGTCTATAAAACTAAAATGTAAGCAATGCCAAGCATAGCACAGCCACGTTTACTGGTTGTAAGCATTGCTTAAATATGAATGCTAAACAGTGAGCAGCCAAGCTAAGTGGTTTTGCCTAGTAATAAGCAGTGCTGAATCCGCCCCTTTAAGCACTGCCAACCTTAGCTAAGCAGGTTTCCCATAGCTTAGCTGAGCTCAGCAGTTTTAAAAGTTACCAATCAAAGCAAAGTGTGGGAAATTGGCCCTATTTAAACCCTGTAGGTGAGAATACAGCCCATAACCAGTTGGAGCTCATCACTGTAGGTACCATGGCTGGAGTAGGAGAAGGTGTTCACTTTTGTGTGTAATGCTGGGGCATTCTGGAGTCCAGGGTCATGATTGGACTCCTTGTTGAAAAACATGATTTGAGACTGCTGCAGGGCCAGTACCAGGGCTCAGAATATAAAGTGGAGGTCTGGGACTTTCACTTCTGTGAACTCACTAGTGTCACTGGTATCCCTCAGACTGGTGAGCAGGTTCGGCATCACTATGCTGATCTCAAGCAGAGAAAGAGGGGACCATCTGGACCAGTGGAAACAAGATGCTTGGGCCAGGAATGCCCCAGTAGTGTGTAAGTATCAGTATTAATTGCTGTTTAAGATAGTCCAGGCTGTGTATGTAATGGATAGGTAGTAATAAATGTTTCCCTGTCTCCTGTACAGCTGCAGCTGAGATGACTTTGAACATGGAGGCACATGGCAGCAGGTTGCAAAGGCTGTGCCACGAGGCCGGTGAGTACTGATCTAGCTGGCAGTATAATTGAAACTAGTAGAATATCACCTGTCAGTGCTATAGTCTATGTATTGTTTGAACTGAATAAAACTGAAATTACCACAGATAATGCTAGTAATATACAGAAAACAGCGATAACCTGTCAATAAAACTATACAACTCTGGACTTTTGTGTTTTATTTGCAATGTGTTAGTAGGAATTGGAAATTTGTATAGCTTTTGCACAGGAAATATGTCTCTGATAGCATAAAGTATCTGAGGTTCATGCGGCACGCAGTCAAGTCTTGTACAACAGATTAAGCATAACAAAGTTCCCCTGCACTATGATCTGTTAGCTGAATATTAAAAATGCTTGCTAACCCGTGTTTCCTGTAATGTAATATCTGAAAGTGTGAATACACAGTAGAACAACTGTCTGCCATGCAGGAATGAAAGAAGTACAAGGTCAGATTGGCCAAATCACAGACAAATAGGTAGAAAACACTCACACAATAAATAGCAGTCCTTGATAGCTTGAACAAGCTGGCAGGGTTTGAATTCCAGGAGTGGTACTAAGCTGTCTGTATATTTTCACACAAAAATATGTGAGTATTGTTGCAAACAGTCAGGTAGTGTAAACACACATTTTTCCACAGCTTCGGCAGGTAAGGCAGGCTGGATATTAATTGTAGGATGTGTCTCTTATACACTGTGTAGAAGATACACTGGCCATCCCCAAGGCTGCAGATGACAGCAAGAGAAGTACATAGACCATGTAGGTTTCCCCAAAAAATGTCCCCCAAGTGCCACGCCATCACAGCTATTGGTCACTGTCCCCAGCACCCATGGTGTTGTACTAAAATGAAGGTGAACTATGACATTAGCACACACACACACACACACACACACACACACACACACACACACACACACACACACATGCACACATGCACACACACACACACACACACACACACGCACACACACACACACACACACACACACACACACACACACACACACACACACACACACACACACACACACACACACACACAGTATGATTGCACATAACAAAGCCAAACCCTATTAATGTGTAGAAACAGTCAGGTAGTGTTAACCCAATTTTTTCCACAGGTCCGGCAGATAAGTACAGCTGTATATTAGGTGTACGAACACCCACTGGCCAACCCCAAGCCCATAGGTAGCTGTAATGTCAAGTCATATCTGGAGAGTACTGGGTAGACTATAATGTGGTAGGAACAGTTGTGAGCAATGTAATAATAAATAGTTGCTCATTTCTCTGTCTCACCCCCGCCCTATCTGCAACAATAATACAACCACAAAAATAAATGATATGTTTTTAACAAACCTACTGTTGGGACATGTTCTCCATTGTTATACCAATATTTTAATGTCTGTTTATTGCTGTTCCTTGTTGAAATGAAATCATTGGTGGCCTGTTGCTCTCAATGTAACCTGCATGCTGCTGTAATATCCACTGTGGTTCCATATCTGCATTTGTTCTGTTTGCTATCCAACTGATTGAAAATTGTGTTATGGTGTCTATTGGAACACCCATGCATGCTGTTATAACTAATCCTGGCATTGTATTGTTCATAACTAACCAACATATGTTGTAAACTGTCAACACCCTAGCTCGTCTGGTAAGGACGATCCCAGCGGATCCGCCTGTCCGCCTCATCTGGCCATGGCATTGGGCCCCAGCACATCTGGGACCCACCCCAGATCTTCCTTGTCCACTGGTCCTGCATCACTCATGGGTAGAATGGCTTCAGGGGATGGGGCTCGTCCCCACCTCAGAGCGGGCGCAGACAGGAGCCCATCACCTGATGTCAGGTCTGGGGTTTGGTGCATAGGGAGATGCAAAAGGAGTTTGCAGCTCAGCTATGCCAGCTTGAGGGCTGTGTGGTGCATCTTGTGGGTCAGCCTGCTCCAACTGCTCAGTCCCCAGCACAGCCACCTTTGGGACCATGAAGGTGCAGTGGTGACTACCCATGGGTTGGGACCTCAGTCTCACTGAATCCATTTGTGGGCTCAGCTGCCTCCGATTCCCAACCACCCTACCCATCAAGGTGTTCAACCCCCACATGTGTCATACACCGCCCCTGTCTGCTTTCTTGTCTGTTTTCCTACCCAACCTCTCTTCCCACATATACCTACTATCCTTCCCCAGCAATCCACTCTCACCTTAAAAAGAAAAGGCAATTTGTTCCCACAAAAAAAGTATGCCCCATACATAGCTGTCCATTTTGCAGACGTGTCCACTGGCCACATGTAATCTTACCCAATTGCCTAGACAACACATTACTGTTGTCCTCACCCCTCTCTCAGGGGTATGAGTATCCAAATTCACCTCCAAATACAATACATATGCACAACTGTTGCTGTAGGAGAAATGGACATCTATGGACCTTCCCTTCTCCTGTCCTGCACATACCTATCCATCTTTCATCTTGTTTTTCCCTCTGCATGCCTCTTTTTTCACCACTTTTCTATCATCCCTTTTTATTTTCTTTTAAAGAAATTAATGTGGGGGTTAGCGGGAGTAAGCACCGCTAAGCGAAGCTAAAATAGTGTAACTGTATTTTAGCAATGCTTAGCTTCATGCAAAGCCATGCAAACCCACTTAAAGCTACTTTAAAGTGTGTTAATCATCCTCTCAACATCAGCCAATGTTGTGGCCAGCAACAAACTAATCAGCCTTGCCTTGAATCCAGGACCCTTTGCAGTACAGTCAGCAACCATAACACTGCACCATCTGAGTTCAACAAGCTGCTCTTGCTTTGCCTAACTTATTATGCAGTCTGGTCATTTAACATTAATGAAAAAGCTAGCAGCTCCAGGTCTTGAACCCAGGACCCTATACACTGCAGTCAGAG